>NW_019174271.1:590119-733012 GCF_002260705.1 Seriola dumerili | reverse complement strand
TGTGTGTGTGTGTGTGTGTGTGTGTGTGTGTGTGTGTGTGTGTGTGTGTGTGTGTGTGTGTGTGTGTTTCCCATACCAGAGGTGAGTTAAACCCGAGTTCGCTTTCACCAACTCAGCCAAGTGTGGAGCTGCATCGTCAGTCATCTCGTTCTGCACCAACCTACAACACAGACATGAACCTCTGTACACAGAGTCCTTCATTTACAGCAGCAGAGTCATTCAGCTCAGTCAGTGATCTGCTCACCAGAATATTCTGAGGACGCTGTTCTCTCTCAGAGCTTCTGTCAGGACCTTCCCGCCTTTTGATGTGATGCCATTCGCTGAGAGACTACAACACAGAAATGACTCGATGTAAACGATGAGTTTAAATCAGCAGGTTTTTAATGCCTTTGTGGGTGCTGTAGCTGTCCTCTCACCTGAGGTTGGTCAGACTCGGGTGGTGCCTCAAAGCTTCTGCGAACGCTTCTGCTCCTTCATCACCGATGCTGTTCCCCCACATCCTGAAAACAAGATCATCTAAACCTTCAGCTGCACCAGTCAGCACATAAACACAAAGATTTAACAAGTCCAGTTTACTATCTTTAATTTCATCTGTGGCTTTTGGTTCTGGCTGGCAGTCTGTCCAGTTTGGGTTCAATCAATCCCTTCTGAATTTTGTGTCACTATTTTGTGTCACTTCAGGAATGCTAACAACACTAATGTTTAGTAAAGTCTCTCCAGATGTTTTTGTTGTACATGTCACAGCTGGATAAGAATATGCTGTAATAACCAGGAATTTCTGGTCGGCCAGGACAGGTGCCCCTCTCCCTGGCCGTGATCCCTGAGAAAAAAGTTATGCCCTACGGCCACCATGGCCTTTGTGCCCATGCAGTCATTGCAGGAGTCTCACCCCACATCAAATATAGAAGAGCTCTTCTGAATGGCGCTGGCCAGATTCTTCCCACCAACGCTTGTGATCTTGTTTTTACCAATCCTGAGGACAGATATAAGACCATGACATGTTCATTTCATAATTATTGTAAGAAGTATTATAAGATCATTTCTTTCTCTTGTTGGTTAGAAACATACTTGACAACTCGCAGCTTTGGGCATTCCTCAATTATCTGAGCAACCAGTTTGGCTCCAACATCTGTGATGTGATTGTTGTAAAGTCTGAGGACAGAAATAAAGATTCAGTTTCACTCTCAGAAAAACATAAAACAGGGTTTTACTTTATGGAGTTACAAGAAAAGTCCAGTTACCCTGAATTACTGAGAACCATTTCATACTTCAAGTAGTATCAACACTTGTTGTTGGGGCAGTAACCTACCTTTCTCTAACTCTACCATTCAAAAGTATAACTATGTATCCAAGACACAAAGATATAGCTTTGAATAAAACCCGTCACATGATACTGGTGATGGTGATATTTGTCTTTTTTTCTGCCCTGCAGTTTCTGCTAAATGTTCAGCTGCTAACGACACAGGGCTCAAAAACCCCCAACTACTTGCTCCACCTCTCATTCATTTACAGTATACTCAAAATCATGTGACTAAAAAAATACCAGATCATACCAGACCACATTTGGAGTTGGCCAGGTTCGTATGGTGATCAGATCTCAGGTATGATCTCACAGTCAAGATAACAAGAACGCATTTCAATACCAGGTGTAAATGCAAAGACCGGGATCAGATGTCATTATCCAGATAACGTGTAAATGAGGCTTAAATGTCAGGGTATCTGAGCCTCTGCACCTTCACTTTTGACCATTTCAATGTGTTTCTCAACAAAAGGAAGTGCAATACTAAATGTTGCTGCTGCTGGGAAGGTCCAAATCTTTTCCTTCCGCAACAAAATACTATGTAACACTACATTTTTATATATTATATACAGTGTGTTCAGAAACCCCATTTCCTCTGTGAATGTCCAGCCAAAGCCCTGACTTCAACCTCATCTAACATCTCTGGAGCCCTGAAAATGTCTGTCCACTGACAGTCCCAATCCAACCTGACAGAGCCTGAGGGGATCTGCAGAGAAGAACGGTGTGCAAACCTCTGGTGACGTCATACCCAAGAGGATTCAAGGCTGTAGTCGCTGCCAAAGGTGAACACTGAAAACACTGAAACGCTATTTATTCCTTTCTTGTCGTTGTTGTTGTTGTTTTTGTTGTTGTTGCTGTTGTTGTTGTCGGTGGTTACACTAGCTCCAAGTCAGCTGAGGCTCAGCTGTTGTTGTCTCCAGCTGCAGTTTCATAAGGCTGCATTAATGTAGAATGGCAAACGAACACCTACATCATTGGTGTCTGGTTAAACTGTCTGGTCCACTAAAAAATTCATCCACAACTTCCAACCAATCAGAATACAGAATTTTCCCTTTCCGCTGTATAATCAGTTTTCAAGCACACAGGAACAATTCATATGTTTACTCACCCCAACACCTCCACAACTTTGTGCTTACACAGCTCCTCTGCAAGAACCTCGATGCTGCTGTCTGACAGGTGATTGACGCACAACCTGAAGAACAAGCATTATAGAATCAATCCAAATGTCCCTCATCAGAAGGTCGGTAAAAACATGTTTACACCTCTTACCTCACCACTGTCATCTTACAGAATGAAGGCTTCAGCTGCTTCACCCCATAGTCACTGATGTTGTTGTTATCCATGTCGAGCCCCAGGAGTTTCTGACGGTGTTGCAGCACAAAGTTTAGGGCGGTGCAGTCGCCCGAGTAAACGTTACAGTAACCCAGCTTGATGAGGCTCGCTGTGATGCCTTTGGCCGTGATTTGAGCTATGTCTTTGCTGCCTGTCTCAAAGATGCACCTCAGCATCCACAGGAAGTTGGGCAAAACATGGACCTTCTTGCCTTCGTCACCATTATAGTGGGGTAAGCCATGGAGGTGGGACTTCACACTAGAGGACAGGTAAGATTTTAGCAAGGCTCGTTTCTTCTTTAGTACCACAGGAGACACCAGGTGCTCCATCAGGCCAGTGTGAGCCTTGGAGAGGAGTCCACACAAGAAGAGGTTAGTGAACTGAAGGTGCTCATTGGTTGCAAACAGTTTCTTCTCGCTGGGCTTTGAGTTGTCACTGATACAGATGTCAAAGAGCAGACAAGACGGTTTCCTCTTCCTGCTGCACTCTGTGAAGAACTTGAGGATGGAGTTGGCAGCACCCTCTTCATCCAACACGAGCGCAAACGCCGCCAAGAAAGACTGCAGGGTGATGTGGAGGAACTCAAAGTTAGCAGGGCCTCCACTGGTGTCGTACTCACTGACGGGTCTGAGGAAGCCCAGGGGTAGGTCCTCCTCGCTCAGACCACACGCTGTGACCTCCTCTTGGTTACAAATGAAGCTACCTCTGTCCATCCCCTGAAGCGCCAGCTTTGCAAATGCAACGAGGGGTTTCAGTCCTGCTTTGAATGTTTCTGAGGCGCAGCGGGTGCTCTTCTTCAGCAGAGACGGAGCCGGCAAGGCCGAGCGGCTGAGGAACACCTCCGACAGCAGGAGGAAGATGCCGGTGAGCGTGATGCAGGTGTCGGGCAGATGAAAACTATCGTGCATGGTGTGCAGATGCCTGAAGCTCTTGAATACAATCCAGCAGAAGAGCGGGGTGCAGCACAGTCCGCAGAGGTGGGGGCTGGCGTCCAGCTGAACTGACACCAGCTCCCGATGTTCCTGCTCCTTAAAGTGCAGATCGATGTAGGTCTTCAGGTGAGTTGGGGAGAACCCTCGCAGAACCGCCCTCTTCCTGATCACCCTGCTCTGGATCTCAATCCCTGTCCGGGCCGTCAGCACCTTCTGGGAGCTCTTGAGAAGTTTCCCACAGAGCAAGCTGACAAGCAGCTGAAGGGGATGCGCCTTGGCTTCTGGTGAGACCACTTCAGGGACATTCATCAGATCTATATCCTCTTGAATCTCGTCGTAGCCATCAAATGTAAAAAGAACCTTCTCTGGGAAGCGCAGGATGTAATCGAACACCTCATCATCTGGATCGTGATCTGGGTGACAGTTGTATTTGAACAGAAGGTCTCTGAGGGAGATCTGCTCCGTCTCCTTGAAGATGCTGAACATCCTGCAGCGGAACTTAAAGAAGAAGATGGCATCCGTCTGCAGCTCCTTCTTGGACCAGAGGTTCTGCAGCTTCTGCAGGAGAATGGATTTTCCTATGCCGGCATCCCCCATCACATAGATGATTTCCCCTTGAGGATTGAAGACGGCGTGGTCCCCAAGAAGCTGGTCCAGGCTCTCCACAAAGCCCAGGCTTTCATTGCACTCGTTCAACAGTTCCATCAGAGTGTCCGTGTAGAGGTCCTCTAGACGGGTCTCCTCTCGCTGGCCGTACGACATGATGAAGCAGGTGTCCTGGCTCATTTCATGCCTCAACTTCTCACAATACCTGCTGACTTAGAGGACATAAGGAAGCCATTAATGGTATCAGTAGAACCCATCAAGGAGAGCAAAAATGTTTCTGATAAAAGAAGTAAAATAATTAGAAATGTAATGAGGCCACACAAGGTTTGAAACCTAATCCTAACTTGTTATATATAATATATATATATATGCTGTTTGGTGAACACAATGTTACGCACAAGGTGAACAGAGCAGCTGTTCACAGCTGGAAATAATTCAACAAAACTGCATTGTAAAATTATAATTTGATAAATCTGCAGGCAACTGTGGAAAGTAACTAAGTACATTTAATCGACTTTTTCTACTATGTTTTAGATTCTTCATATTGTATTGTACTTTTTACACTACATTCACAACATCTATCTGGCAGCTATTGCTTCCAGGTTTGGGGGATGTCCAAAATTATAATATAATAATATCTTGATACAGTCCAGCCCGAATATAGAATAGAATCTAGATCTATATACTGTTACATTATACAGAATGTTAAATATTTAAATAACCTTCATCCCCACCAGTTTCAACAAAATGCTGCTTAAACATTAAATCAAATACTATGATAAACATTATAATATATTATTGTTGGACTTCTACTTGTAATATTTTACATTTGTATCCCAGTTCTAGTCTTATTATTGAGCTTCATTCTAAATAGGTGGTCAGAATAATAGAACACTTCAATATGAAGCAGTAGAGTAGCTCTGGCTCCACCCTTCATACCTATGTAAAACCTGGGCGTCAGACATATGGGCTCTTTTTTGTGAGCCTAAAAAAGAACATCTTGGCACAGGGCAGCATTAATGGTTGTGATACTCACTGGGATCTGTGTTAACCACCTCCATCACCGTGATGGCGCTGCTCGGGTTGAAGTTGATCTCTTTCAGCCACGGCTGGAGGTCTATGTACGCATCACATACTTTATATATAATGAACATAAAGTACTGACAGGCCTGCTCCCCTTTGCACTGGACGAGCTCCAAGATTTTTCGCACCTAGGAAAATAATCACAGGAAAGAAAGTCACAAACACACAGGACCTACAGGATAAGCCTTCGTAAACAGATATGTAGTTCCTACCCGATCTGTCCTGGTGACGGTTTGCTGTACAATCTCAGCATCCTCCTCACAGAGGAAGCCACAGGCCAGCAGGTTGTCCAGGATGCACTGAGTGCTCCTCAGCCTGGACACCAGCAGCTCTCTGTGGTAGGTGAGGACATTGAGGCTGGTGGCTTCTCCTGTCTGATCCATGTTTACTGCAGAACAGTCACAACAGATGTCAAGGAAGAATTCAGGTTACAAGGATGTTTTACTTGGGAAATTCAGAGTAGAGATTATCTACTGGATTATCTATGAGCAAAATGAAGACTGGACCAACACTACAGACCAGTCTGAAATATCTTTGTGAAACCGGCCCCTGATAAGCTTGTTAAATGTCTAAATCCTCTTCAGATGTGATACTGGTTAAACCATTAGCAGCATGAATGACCTCCCGCTTAACTGTTTCCTGAATCCTTAGTTTATTAATGACTCCTCAGTGAAGAACCGGTCACTAACCGGTAATAATTAGACACCAACTCAAAACTAACGAGTTCATTTCGCTTTAAATTTGAACACCTGTGCATATCGGCTAACGGTTAACTGTATCAGCTGTTTGGTTGTTATGATATCTAGCACAGAAAAAACTAACTGTAGAGTTCTCATGTAAAACCATAATGCTAGAACATTAATCCCACCACTGCGTTGCGTCGGCAACAAAGCGCTGTAAAAAATTAAAGCACTAATAGCATTAATAAAATCAAAGAAGTGCTTGAAAATGAACTAAAGGGTTAGATAGTCTGAAGCACATTTACCTTCTGTTCACAACGTCCGCTGTGCACTTCAGAGAAATCCCTCCTCCGCAGCTCTGTGTTGTAGGAAGTGAAAGTATTTAGGACCAACGCGTCAATTCTCTCCACTATTTCACAACCCGCGGTGCGTTCAAGCACCCACGGAAATATGTTTTATTCAAACAATATATCTACTCCTAACTCGAAAAGTAACAGAATGGATCTGAGACCACAACAGTGAAGTCAGCTTCAGATTCGGCTGTTAAACCTAAAGGAAACAAGTTAAATATACTGAGCTGGCATCATTAATTGTCATAAAATTTTCATTTTTGTTATATTTAAGTATTTAATTGTACATATTATATTATTTATCCTTTTTAATTATTTGGCATTGTCATTTTGCAGTTTTTCTTTCTCTGTACTGTCCACTGTGCTGCTGTAATACTGCAAATGTCTCCACTGCAGGAATAATAAAGTAATATCTTAAAAGGGCGTAAGCACAGATTGAAACCCATTTCCACATTCACAAAACTTTTATTTCATTTGTGAAAGCAAAACAATTGATTTCACTGTATTTTCTTTCCATCCTGTCAAAAAACTGCCAGGTCTACCTCAAAGGTCTCATATACTATAAAGGTAGATGTCCATGTGTAGTTTGATTATAGATCAGGTCTAGCTTCTATATTAATACTGTGAAAGTATCAAAGCCTCAGTCCACAGAGAAATGCACACAGCCTGTATTCAGAGACTGAGCCTTAAAACTAGCTGTCAGGACTTCTGTGACTGTGAGTCAGATGTCAGTTTTTGGTTCTTAAAACCACAAATATATCTTCTTATGGATCAACACTTCAAACAAAACACAGGAGGAGAGGAAAATATGGAGCTTTTAAAACTCATTTATACTTCTGTCATTTACACCACTTGATTCTAACGACCAAAAGAACTACGATAGAATCACGATGTATAGAAAATTTGGAGAAAAAAAAAATGCAATGAATGAATGTAAAATTCATCTTCATCTAGAAAATGAATTAGACTCAAACAAGAGTGTAGGGAGGTGGAGAGGGAGTCTATAAGGTTCAAGTGTGTAATTGTGGTAAAGTTGGGATCAGTAACTCAATAATCGATAAATTGTTTTAACACAAACGATGCTTCTTTCCTACTGTAGTAAGGTCGACAATGGGCTTAATCCTTATTTTCATCTGAGATGGAGAAATAACATTTTAATTGGTCTCTATGTGCAGCATGCTGTGAGTGTGCAGGCACTATCTACAAAGTGCAACACTGAAAAAAGATGAGACAAATCTATTCAATAACAGACTTATACACTTATACACAAAATCACTTCACGTCTCCTGTTGCTCATACTACAGCACTTAGTTTGGGTTAGGGTTATGTTCAAGTTATTGAACCTCAAAAAATCCTGATCCTCAAAGTTAGAGAAAAGTCAATTTTTCCACGGCCACATTTGCAAATATATTTTTTAGTTTGCATCTGTATACAGGCTTGGCACATCTGATCTCTGATTAACAAGATCATTAAAATGAGAAAAAAGCTTTGTTATCTCAAAATAACAGGATAATTATCTTGTTATCTCAGGATAACAAAAAATGATTTTCTCCTGATATCTCATGATCTCAGGATAATGAGCTCTGTTATCTTGAGATAACGGGACAAAGAAATATTTACAAGCATAAATCTATGGACCCAACCTGCCTTGTGCCAACAGTCCAGGCTGGTGATGGTGGTGATGGTGGTGTGGGAAATGTTTTCTTGACTGACTTTGGACCTTAATACCAATCAATTATGGTCTGAATGTCACGGTCAATCTGAGTGTTGTTGATGACCATGTTCACCCCTTCATAGCCTCAGTTTACGTTCTTCTAATGGCTACTTCCAGCAGGATTCTCCAGACCTGAACCCAGTAGAAGACCTTTGGAATGTGGTAGAACAGGAGAGTGGCAGCATGATATATATCAGCAGAAATGATGTGATGCATCATGGAGGAGAGTTTCAACATCAGGTGGAACCATGACAGGGAGAACTGAGGCTGTTTGAGAGCAAAGGAGGAACCACCCAGTGTTAGTGTGGTAACTGAATCTGCACCACATCTGATTTAGTAAAAACACAAGTTTATTGTGATGAAATTTACATACAGCATAAATAGGTCAGTCCTCACAGGTGGTTAATGTTTTAGGGAAAAAACACAATACTAGATCATCATCATTGACATTATTGTTATTGTGCACAGAACAAAAAGTCAACACAACACACACAACAGTCAAACAAACAGAAAATAAACACACACACACACACACACACACACACACACACACACACACACACACACACACACACGGAAACACATTGCATTATTGTTCAATGTCAAAAAAATGAAGGTAACTTCCTCTTAATCACGGGGTTGGTATCATATGAAAATATGTGCTTGTTGCACCAGTTCAATAATCCTGCTTTAATAGTGATGTGACAGTTTTGTCTGGAACTGATTCTGATTCTTTGTAGTGCAATTAAATATTTTTACATCATTAAAATGTGCCAGATTTTTCTAACACATGACAAATTCTGCTCTAGAAAATAATTTGATTTTTTTTTCATTTCAGTTTGATGTCACTTCACTGAAATGTGATTGTAATTTAACTGAATTTGAGCCAAACAGGAAACAACAATAAACTAAAGTGAGCAGCACCTCAGCTTGTAGCTCAGTAGTGTTAAAGCTGCATCTTAACAACTGGATGAAATGAATGAGTTGAAACCAAATGCCACAGCATGGACATTGCAGGACGTAGCATCTGGTGAGAGCTGAAGCTAGTGTAGGTCAGTGTAACAGAGATGATCACACCTCCTCTTATACCACATACGTCCACCACGGCTGAAAAACATCAGTAACACAGACGGAGATCAGATCAGATCTCGCTCTCGTACGTGTGCATGTAGGTTTTGAGCGAGAGGATCTCGGCGTAGCTCCGGGTGGTTCTGCGGTACAGGTCCAGGCCTGTCAGGATCTCCACGTCCCTGACCCGAGCCGTGTGCATCTTCATCAGGTCCTCCACCCAGCGGGACTCCTCCTCTGAGCTCTGCATGCAGGCGGTGAGGAGGACACACAAGCATGAGCAGTGTCAGCTGCGCAGCATGTACAGTAGCTACTTATAACACATCACACAGTAAATATAATCACCGACTACAGAGCAATTAGAAGTGAATTAGAAGTGAATTAATCTGATCCTTATTACAGCAGCTGATCCTGAACCAAGTGGTCTTGGTGGTCGAGGAACTGTAGCACCTCTCAGAGGGCAGAGGTGCACAGATAATGAGTCGGGGTGGGCGATACCACAAAATCTCTTCTCAATCCGATAGTACGTAATATATCCTGAATTGAAATGGCATGCGCTCTGTCAGGTGAACCCCCCGGGCACTATGTTGTTACTTTCATGTGTCGGACTGGTGTGCTGTGCGTTGCTTCATGTTTGAGTGCGTGCGACATGACAACGGCAGTGGCAAAGAGTGGGATGAACCTATTTATGCTGACAACATTGGAACATTGTTTGCACAGACAGTTCTACTCTGAAATGAGTCAAACATATAAGAGAGAAAAGGAAACTGGCATCGACCCGAGGTGGTCAGGTGTGATTTTACCTGCCCTTTTGATTATGTGTTTGTTGTACAGTGAGTCAGCTGGTGGGAGGAGGAAGTCTGTGATTTCTGTAGATTTCAGAGCTGCTGAACCAAAATGTTATACTGTAGAGAGAGTGACAGCTGTATAAAACTATAGCAGTTTTGAAGACACTTTGAATTTCTTAAAGCCCCATATTTTCCTGCTGTGTTTTATCTGTAGTGTTGATCCATAAGAAGATATATTTGTGGTTTTAAGAACCAAAAACCATCTCAGTGTAGTTTTACATCTCCTCTCTCAGGCTTCTCTCTGGAGCTTTAGTAACAACAGGTCGGTGAGCCAATCAGAAGAGAGGAGGCTCTGATCCTCTGGAGGGGTGTTATCAGCTGTGTGATTTACTGATCCTCAGATCTGGAAATGTGACGATGCGTTTAGAGACGAGATGCCACTTACGTTGCAGGTCTCGTCATTGTTGGGTCTGTGTGGCAGGATGAAGGCGGCGCTGGTGAGCGGGCCGCTGCACGAGTCTGCAGCCTGTGTGAAGTCTAAACAGCTGGTCAGGACCACAAAGTAGTGCGTGGGGATAGGTATCGTCCCACTTACAAACCTGCAATAAAGACCAAACAGTATCCAGCTCAACTTTTATTTCTAACAGAACAAACTTTTCTGAAATAATTTTTTTTTTCTCAAGAAAAACTGGATTTAATTTAAACTTCATCAGGAGGAAGTTAGTCATACTGTCAGTTCGAAATGATTTTGGACTGAATTCTGCACCGAAACGTTTGTAGCTGCAGTGAAGCTGAATTAAAAGTCAAGTATAACAAATGTTCTCACTCTTTAATCTTCTCTGCTGAGTCTCTGACTCCATCATAGTTGTAGTCAAACACGGGTCCAATGAGCACGTTCACTCCATTTCTCTCTGTCGCAAATTTCTTCAGCAGAGCTCTCTGGAAGTAACTCCACACTCCTGAGAGAGAAGGGCGGGGGAGTGGTTGAAGAGAGAGAGAGAGAGAGAGAGAGAGAGAGAGGTGGAGGAGAGACAGAGAGAGGGGGAGAGAGAGAGGGGGAGGGGAGAGACAAACAGAGATAGAGAGAGGGAGAGAGAGGGATGGAAGAGAGACAGAGAGAAAGATGGAGGAAACAGGAGGCGATGGAGGAGAAAGAGAAGCAGTGAGTACAGGACTGAATCTATGAGTATTGATTAATATTGATCAGAGAAACAGGGAAAGGTCCGATCAGGACTCCTCTCCCGCAGTTCAGCTGTGAACACTGACTCACTCTTGAACGCAGGAAACATGGGAACAGTGTTGGTGATCAGGACAGCGTCGTATTTCTTATCTGTGGTTGAAGATAATTCTGTCAAGAGAGAAGAAAGAAAACGACATCAGATACTACACCTGATGATGGCAGATCAGTGATGAAGGTGTTGAGTCAAAACTTACAATTTATTATGTAAGTAAATAAATCAAAGACTTGGGTTGGGGCAGCAACCATGTATTATTTCTATATCAATTAATACTTTTTATGAATCATTTCTAATCAATTAAGACATTTTTTTTCTCAGTGCACTGATTCACCCTTTATTATAAACATGTAAGAGTCCAGAGTTGTCAGTACTGAAAGTATTGTCTTCATTTGTCTGATCAACATTTCAACATCACAGATATTCAGGTTAAAATGAAAATGAATGGGCTACTAAATATTTTCTACATCTGTCTGCACAGCAGCTTCAGGAAGTCTTAAGACTCCTCCACTTTATTGTTTTGTAGATCTAACTGTAAATGGATCAAATTGACATTTTTGTCCCTCAGTAAAAAATGTGTTTAGAAATTTTTGCAAATGTATTAAAAAACAAAAACTTAAAATTGTCTTTCTATGAACTGGCATGTTACATTTATTCACATATCGTATCAAAGCACTCAAACTGACCTCCAAAGTAAATCAGATGAATAAGATCATTTAACAAGTCATCAAATATCAACATCCAAAAAACACTACTGCAAATAAACCTCCAGAAACCTGATCAGAAACCAGAGAAGAAGAAGCTCCTCAGTCAGTGATCAGTGTTGTTGTCTGTTCATCAGTGGTTCATAACAAACAGCAAGTTAAAATAGATAATTCACTACGCTTCATTTTCCAATCAAACACGGGCTAAAAAAAAATGGGGTTGTAGTTGAAGCCCACAGCTTCACTCACTGTATCCATGGCAACATATTTCCTGTTAGTTGGAAAGAGGTAGTTAGAGTTCTATCTGTTCTGTTATCAGAAGAGTTTCAATCACTGCTTGTCGCCTACAGCTGATCTGATGTAAACAAACTCATTTGACTGACAACCGACTAATAATGACTTAGTGTTGAAGGGGGGTGGGGGGGTGGAGGGGGGGGGCTATGAACTATGCAGAGAGTTGCTGAGATGCTTTTCCTTCCAGCAGGTTCTCCATCTCAACAGAGGACTTCTGAAGATCTCTGTCCCACCACAGTTAGATCACAGAGGTCTACAGAGAGTTCACTGGACCTCATGTCTTTGTCCTGACCTGCAGGTGAATTGTGGGAACTGACACACACAGGTGTGAGTCTTTCTAAATTCAGTTCACTACAGGTGGACTCAGTCAAGTTCTAGACTCATCTAAAGCATCATTCAAGCAAACAGGAAGCAGCTGACCACAGTTTAGAGCCACAGGAAATGGTCTGAAGACTTTTGTAAATAAGAGATTTTGGTTTTTGATTTTTAACACGTTTGAAAAAGTTGTGTTTTCACTGTAATTATGGATTATTTAGTGTAGATTAATGTGCAAAAATGTATTGAAATAAAGGAAATCTGAAAAGTGAAGGGGTCTGAATACGTTGTGTGTACTTCCTGTATTCTGTGTCTAAAGCTGAGCTGCTGAACTCACGTGGCGGGTACAGGAAGGCGTAGCCGATCTGTTTGTCAGCTCTGTAGTTGGTGCAGGACTGGCTGTAGGCCGGAGGGACTCTGCTATCAGGTCTCACACAGTTGGACAGGGCTTCAGGCAGAGGAGACATTTCTACCTGGAGGACCACACACGCACACACCACACACCACACACACACACACACACACACACACACACACACACACACACACACACACACACACACACACACACACACACACACACAGGACTGTTGGTGGTTGTCAGGTGTTCACTGGTTAATAACAATAAGAGGTTTAACTGTACCTCTGCCAGCATGTGGCACCTGAAGCACAGAGTGAAAAATCAATAACTTGCAACTTGAAACTTGCAAATCAGTGTTGAAGAGAAATGGTTTCATTTATTTTATGAGAAAAGCAGAAAAAAAAACACAACAAATTTATCTGGATCTGGATTTTGAGTTCACATGTAGTCATGTCTTAAAACATGAAAATGCATAATGTTTCTTTTAATAGTTTTACAACTGACATTCAGACCTTACATGTCGGCAGCTATGAGCTGGTTAGAACATGTTAGTATTTCATTAAGTAATAGCAAACAACAAGTGTGGCAGCTGGAGGATTTTGCATTGCATTGTCTTCCAAAAAAAACTGGGACCCTCTCAAGGTTCGTAGGGGTCCCAGAAAAAAGGGGATTGATCTATTTTCTCTATAATTCCATCCATAAGTAACACAGTGACAGGAGGTATAACAATGTTGGCCATGGGTTTAAACATTCCCAACATGGGATTCGGTGGTCCAATTTGTGTGAGGTTAAGGCTCCTTGATGTGAAAACGTTTGAGAAGCACTGCTCCAATGAACTGTTATTATTTGACCCCCCTTCACATTTACACTTACAGCTGTTAGCAGCTGCAAATTTATCTCAGAATTCTGAGATAGTTACCTCGTTAATTCAGAAAAACAGAGCGGAATCTTTTTTCTCAAGTGAATGCATTACGCTTCCGACCTAATTTGACCTTTTCATTTCTTTTAAAAATCTTCCCTTCATGAACAAAAGCATGAAATGTTCAACAGGTAATGTTCAGATTTAGCTGAGTCATCTGTTAATAATGGAACAAACATGATACTAGATGTATCTGTTTCCTGTTGGTATGAGACTGAGACTTTACAGCAGCATCTGGATACTGTGAGGTCCATTGTTTACTTAATATTTGAAATCCCACAGTAAATACATCTAATAAGCTTTAACCATGGCAGAGAGCGGAGGGTGCACGGTACCTGTCTGCTGACGGTGTACGACGTCCACAGGGGCATAGACAGAGCCTCGCTGTAGCCGCTAATGTAGTCACTGTGGTGGAGGATGGAGTATTTGGTACGGAAGAGCACAGCAGGTCGACCGTACGGCAGGTTCCTGCTGTCTGAGGAGGAGGAGGAGCAAAGAAGAGGAAGTGGAACAGCACACATTCACAATGATGCACCTGTACATGAATATGATATTGATGTTTTGATTAACACGTGGCAGTCACAGGATGATTTACTGTATTAGACATCATCATATGTAAGCGACCATTAATATCATGAATGGACTAATTCTCATCAACCTCCAGATTGTATAAAGGACACGTCTTTCATGTGACACTGACCATCAATAGCTTGCCTCAGTCGCTGGTTTAGCTCCTCCACTTTGTTCTGTAAGAGACAGAGCCACAGTGACTCCAGGTTATAGCCTCGTACAAGGGTCACTTTCAAACCTCTCTGGCCCCTACTTTTTACACGCAACTGCAAAAAGATCGGAGATTGAAACAATCTCTTGCCAGAGATCTTCATGGGAATCACAGACACAGTAAAGTGAAACAGTGTGAGGCAGCAGCAGAGCCGGATCCAGTTCTAACCAGTCCAGACAGTTCACATCTCCACAGATACACTGAGGATGTCTGGATGGGAGAAGGTTGTCTCGTGTAAATGGTTCAGTGAAAAGAGAGATCCGTCTTTTCTTTAGTAAACAAAGTCAAAATTCAGTTTAAAGGTGAGTGAATGGACGTGGAGGTGAACTGACTTCAGCTTTGCAGCAGGAAGCAAAGAGGCAACAAGATGACTTCAGTTCCACAGGAAGCTGAATATCAGACACAACACAGCAGTCAGGTACATCTTCACAGGTCAGGCAGGCACATACAATTAAACAGTCACTGATGATGATGATGCTCATGCAGATGAGTCTTTTTACAAGTGTGTTGTGTAAAAAGACCAGTTTGACTGCACTGAAAAAGCAAAACAGAAACGTTAATAAAAGCTCTCCCAAAAAAGATCAGATCAGTAACTGAGATGCTCGATGTACTGTTGAAAGTAATCTCACAGCTGGCCACACACTCAGCTAACCTCGGTATTTCCAGCATCTGAAATCATCAATTCCATGCGTTCATGGAAACTAAATGCTTCTGGGATTACAGCAAACACAGCAAACTCAATGACCCTCATCTGTGCTACAGCTGATTCCTGTCTTCTATATCTGCATCATGAACGTGGGCTTACAATTAAATAGTACTAAAATGTGAGAAGGCATACAACGTTTTTTCTGTTCTTTTTTTTCTTTGCAAATAAATACTGAAAAAAACACTTGTTTAAAAACAGCTGCCTCTTTGTGGTGAGAAGATCTGCACTGTGACCTGGAGGGTGATGATGATTTTACATTATCGCCAATCATCAATACCAACGTGCAACAGATACAATATCAAGAAACTTTCAACTATCTTCACCACATGAGGAGCAGTTGAATTAGGTTCATTCCTCATTTGAAATAAAGATTTTAGTTTCCAGCTCAACTCTGTCATTTAGATTGTTTTGTTCCTGGACACAAGTACAACATTATCTAAGAAAATTCTCTGACTGATGACAAGTAAGTGAAATAAATGTAACTTTTAACAGCCGTAAAAGTGCACAGGTCACATGGGTTATTGCTAAAATAAATTCTCACTTCATCACTTATTTCTTATCTCATCTCAGACACAGACGCTGTTCTGGTCTGGTCTCTTTGGTCTGATTTTTGATGATTCTCATTAAGACTCATCAGGTTAATGAACTCCCTCATATATATAATATCAAAGTACTACAAAACACAACTGTTGTAATTTGGGTTCTGCAGGGAGAAATTAGCTTTTATCTGTTGTGGTGCAGTAAATGCATCGTTCCTGATGAATGAACAATAAAATAGTCACATCGTGTTGAACATGGTGAGGGTCTAACCTGACTTGAGGGATCCAATTAAGTGTTTAATTCTTAACTGACTGTAATTAGAGATGAGGGAGCTGTGACATTATTCATGACACACAGGAAACAGTTTGACAACAAGCTGACAGACTGTTCATGATCATCATCATCACATTAAAGTTTTACATCATCATTTTGGGGATTGGCCTGTTGATCAACTCAAAAAGTGATGCGACAGATACCAAAAGTATCCATGTATCTCCGTTAGTTCCATCAGCTCAGTCTATCAGTTGTGATAACTTTTTAGCCTCCAAAGCAGCTGCTGATATCTGGGAACGTAAAGACGTTGCTGAATAAAGGTTGATCCAAAAAGTCAGTGAACTGTGATGGAGGTTTAAAATGTTGGCCAGGTTTGGCCTACAGAGGCTCTTTGCTGCAAGTCACCTCCTCCTCTCTCTCGCCCTGATTTCCTGTCTCTCTCTCACTGTGGCTGTCACAAAAAAGGCAAAAATGCCCAAAAAAACAAAACTTTAAAAAATACAGAACACAGAAGAATGGAAATGAGGAGGAAAAAAAGGACATGAAACAAAAGGTTCCTGCTGACTCCATCCATAGCAGCTCATCACGCAGCTTCTGTGCTGGTGCTCCTGTTGCTTCTCTAAACTGAGAACTGATCTGAATCTACTGCAGGTAACACACTGACTATAGATAAGTGACTCACACAACCCCACGTCAGATAACCCCAACTATCACTTTAAAGGGAGATGTCACTTTGATTTGTTTATTGCTTGTTACGCCCAAAACACTTCCCTTTGAACCATGCAGCCGGCTCTGTGACCATTTTTTTGTTGGTGGATTTGGACACGTCCTAAATGCTCCATGTCCTTCAGACCGTGCACTCAACGAAACAGAGCACCTTGTGTTTCTTGTACGGTCAGGCTTCTTCAGTGATGTCGCAGCATTACAAGAGCTCAGCCATAACTGTGGTGTATACAATATCATCAAAACCAATAGAACCAATAATCAATATGTGAAAACTAGTTCCAAGTAGGGATGTCCTAATTGAATTGAAGTGTGGAAATAAATTTAACTGGAAAGCGAGAACAACAGCTACTGCCATGTCTGCTCTGTGAGCATTTCACGAGGCAGTAGTAACAGAGCTGCGTTCCATACTACAGCACCTGAAGAATAAACACTTAACAGAATACAGTGAGTTCACTCAGGTAACTCAGGCAAAGGCTGCACCGAGGCAACCTACACTGGATGATAGCAGAGAAAAAAAGTTTACTGAGCTGGCTGAATTCATCGTGGTGGTAGAGACCACAGGTTATCGCCGACTATTGGAGCTTTTGGAGCCACTATGTTTCAGATACTGCCCTACTAGAGCTTTACGACAAGGTTCATGACCACCTATGAGGTCTTTTATCAGGTGGCTTTTGGTTTTTCCAGAGATTTGCTCTGGATCGACTCCACTTTTGATTTAAAAAATTATTCTAAAAACACATTAAGGAATTAAGGATTCAGGATTTTTTTCTCAATGCATTTTCAATTGTAAAGCATATACATTGGATTTATGTTAATAATGTTAACGTATTTGAAATGTGAATCGTGTGAAGTATTGGGACGTGGTATCGGCAGATACTCAATATTAAATGACTTGGATCGAGATCGGAACATCCCTAGTTCCAAGTTGTAATTAAGTGGAACGATCCTTTAGAGGCATCGCATTTACTACAGGACGTTCATATCACAGCGCCTGCTAAAACATGGAAGATAAAAGTTAGATCTGGATTATTACTTATCACTCATTTATGATAAAGTGTCAGTGTGGAGAACAGTGGCAGGTGATGAAGATGAGGATGGTTTTGGTCTCACTGTTGTCATCACTGATATAAGTGACTGACTGACTGACTGACTGACTGACTGACTGACTGACTGACTGACAGGCCAATCTCCTGAAAACTAGAATTCACTTTAGTGGACTACAGGAAGCTGGGCCCAGGCGAGTCATCACCGCTGACCTTGTCATCACAGCTGCAGCCCAGGTCGTCAGTCCCTGCAGGAACCAGACCAGATGCTGCGGGTCTGGAGACCTCTTCTGGCATGGTGGGTCTGTAGAGGGGGCTCCTCAGCAGGTGGTTCAGACTGCCGTGGGTTCCGTTATTGGGGGCTGGTTTCAGACCCAGGAGATCTGAGAGGTGGAGGAATCAATCAGTCAATGAGGTTCACATAAAACATGGCCCACCACACACACACAGAAGACGACATGAAGCCTTACCACACATCACATTATACAGCTCAATGTTTTCAAAGGCGGGAACTTTAGTCTTGAATTTAAACGTTGGCCCATACCCCAAGAAGATCGTCTAAAAACAAACAGGTCACATGATTTACAATAAATTAAATACAATTAAATAAAATTATGGTATGATCCATCCATAATCCATCCTTGTGGATGATCAGAGTACCTGCATGCTGTTGATCTTGTTGTCGTATCCATGGTCACCAGAGAAACCACAGTGCCTCCTCCCCTCAGGAACTTTCCTGTAGGGAACAGTATGACTCACACATCAGGATCTGGTTCATGCACATTGTAGTGAGATGTGATCGATCTGAGTTTACACAACAAGTTCATAGTTCATCGTCAAAAGTAGTCACTCAGTATTAAAGTATCTCCAGATATGAATCAGGCTGCTGCACATCTGTCTAAAGAATCATTCATCGTTTTTACATGTTCTTGTTCTAAACATGAGACCAAGAAAGTGGCTTTTCCTTATTTCCTGCAGAAACAGTCGACGGTTCTCTCAGCATTAGAACATACAGGATATATAGAACCTGAATTCGGTGGGAGACCAGAGCAGTGACGACCTGCTCAGGCTGTTTTTATGTTTTTATGTCTTACATTGAACAGTTTCCTACTAAAATTGCAATTACACGCAAAAATGGTACAGTGACTTGCTATCAGGAAGTGACAAGGCTGGAGTTAGCTGGTTAGCATGCTAGCTTCAGTAGAAAAAAGACACGACAAGAGACAAGTTTGATGCTGAACTCGCAACATTTCTTCTTGACTGGTAAGTAAACAGCTGCTAATGCTAATGTTAGCTACTGTATGTAGCAAGAGCAAAACTTACAAATAGCTCCTTAAAGAAGTAAAAAAAAAATCTAATAACTACATGAATCTTATACCTGTAGGTGACAGAAGTCTAGATGGTTCAGAGAGACCTGGAAGCATCAGGTCCTCACAGGTTTTAATGGGTTAAACTGTGCAATAGAAAACTGCAAGATATTGTCAGTATTCACAAACTTCAGTCCTCAGCAGAGGACAACCTCCTTCACACACCTCAAACCACAGTCCTTAAATTTAAAAACACACATTTTATTAAGTGTCCATTAAAACACTACTCCCAGTTATACACCATAATATATATGAGTGTGTGTGTGTTTGTGTGTGTCTGGGGTGAAGCCACAAGCATGTAGAAAATGTAAATGAGTAGCTGACAGGGAAATGAGACAAACTGTGTTTCATTTAGTGTGAACAGTTAGTTGGTTTGGGATTTACTGACTAATGTATATGTGCCTGTGTGTGTGTGTGTGTGTGTGTGTGTGTGTGTGTGTGTGTGTGTGTGTGTGTGTGTGTGTGTGTGTGTGTGTGTGTGTGTGTGTGTGTGAGAGAGAGTGTGTAAATGTTCAGACACTTTGCTCACAGCTCTGGTGCCAATGATTAGCCCGTCTGTCCATCTGAGCTGCACAGAAACCTCAAAGATCTCTTTCATTTAGCAGCTCTGTGTGTGTGTGTGTGTGTGTGTGTGTGTGTGTGTGTGTGTGTGTGTGTGTGTGTGTGTGTGTGGAGCTGTGAGACATAGAGTGTAGCTCTCCCACGGTTTACCTACCAAAACAGCATGACAGCTCTATGCAGGGAGACTGCACTGACATGAAAATGTACACACACACACACACACACACACACACACACACACACACACACACACACAGCAGTGTTTGTTTTTACTCTTGCCCGTGATGACTTCATGGTTTACTTTGTCACTGAATCGCTGCAGTGAGACTTTTCACTGCTTCACATCAGAAACTTGTCAGAGCTCATTTCAGCGAATCATTAATGTTTCAGCAGCTGCACTGTGACAGAGATGTGGGTTTGTTACTGAGGCCGGCTCATCTTAAACCCTCTCAGCACTGCACGTGTTAATGACGTGTTGATCGCAGCCCGTGTTGACATGAAATGTGTTTGTAAGTGAAGCAAGATGTGCAGTAAAAAGCTTCAGTGACGACGGGTGGGCAGGAAACGCCACATCTACACTGACTGTACACGAGGTCAGAGCAGCTGCTCATTAGCAGGTGAAGCCACAAATCAAAACTAAATTACTGAGACCTTCTTCTCTGTCACTCCACCTGGCTTACTGGTTTGGATTTAACACTTTGAATCATTGGCAGGTATTTGCTCCTTTTCTCTCCCTGTGTGTCACATTCAGGATAAACTAAGATACTAAGAAATGGCATTGTTTCGCAGCTGAGTGGTAATATAAATGTTCTATGAAAGAAAAGTTGACACAGTTTGAAATGATCTGGGTTTTCTGCCTGTATGGCCACAGATCTGCTGTCCAAATCTTGGACTCGTGGACTCGTGTGTAAATCTGCCAGTTGTATAACAGCCATGTTGATTGGACATATTAATCTCAAACACTGAGACCAGAAACAGCCCTGCTTTAAAACAATGCAAGGGGCTGTGTTGTGTTCTCAGCCACAGGTGAGACATGAAGAAATAGATCCATGAGCTTGAGGACTTATCAGGTACCAATACACTGTACAGCTGTTTATAATAAATACTTATAATAAACACAGCTATGGTGACAGTTATTTTATCTTTTGTTGAGACAATGGAGAGATAAACAATAGAAAAATATGAGCTGTGTCCCAATTCAGGGGCCGCATCCTTCAGAGGCTGTATTTGAAGACCAGTTGCATCACAGCGGTGCAATTAGTCCGATTTCAAAGGCTCCTTCAAATGAGCTCCAACAGGTGGATCCTTCATGGCCCAACCTATCCTAAGATTCATTGCGCGCCGGTAATGAAAATAATACGACAGCAAACAACACCAACAGCATTATTAGCTGTGCAGTGTTACCAAGAGCTTCAGTACAATACAAGAGGTTATAATTTGTCCTTTGAACAGGTACTTCTTCAGGGCAGACTGGACGAGACGGTCTGGAACGGGCCGGGGCTAGCTGGTTAGCATGCTAACTTTAGTAAAGGAATAGAAGTGATAGAAATAGAAGCAAAACAAGAAGGTTGCTTTCCACCTCTGGAGACAACTCTTGGTGAGTAAAGGAATTAAGTTTGATGCGGAACAACAGACTGGTAAGTAAATAGCTGTTAATGCTAACATTAGCTATGTAGAAATAGCTAAACTTACAAATAGCTCCTTTAAATCATATATATCTGCACTTCCTGTTGTAGTGGTGGTGCTGTACCTGGCCACGTGCCACTTCCTCTCCACCAACAGGTGAATGTCCTCAATACGTCGGTTGTTCGCGTAGTGCAGTCTCTTGGGCAGGTGCTGCTTCAGGTACGGCTTAAAGTGCTGCTCTGTTTTCTTACACTGAAACACAGTGTCAGTGTTATTATGACCAGTGTCACATCTTTAACCCGACTGGCTCTTCCACAGTACTATTCTGTTGTTATTACATTTTAGAGAATTCTCCATCAGTTCTTTTTAATTCACACAGTTCATATTTCATAAGTCATCAAGCCTCATACTTACTGTTAGATTTGCAACAACAGCTTTGGGATCATCTGAAAAAAAAAGTCAGAGCAATGAAAACTTTAACATCACTGAAGTATAACACTGAAACATACTGAACAGAACAGAAAAACTAAACTTCATCACCTTCACCTGCTGAGAAGTACGAACACTTCTGTTTAAGTTGTACCATTGCTTTGGTCTGACACAGCATATTTACAACGAAATTTCCAGTGGCAGCCACCAGAGATGCTTATAAGGCATTTTTTCAAGTCCAAGTCAAGTCTCAAGTCTCTTATGGTTGTAATGAGCGATATATCATCTGCTGTCATCCAGTCTGTTTAGAACACTACATCACCATATCTAAGGAATTCAAAGCACGTATTAATACTTTATCTATAAAGTTATACATGATAAGAAGGAATGGAACAGGGACGGAGTGGGAATACAAATCGGCCCCAGATTTTGACTTGGACTGGCCTATAAAAACCCGTCTGGAGACACTTTACAAAGAATCATGGAGTAAACAGAGGGGAACAGCACATGACATAGAACAACCGGCTTACTGTAGTTTGTTTTTCACTTTCCTCTGTATAAGTTAGCAGCTACAGAGAGAGAGACGTTCAGACTGGACAGTAAAGTAGCAAACCCAACAACAGACATATTTTAATTTTAGTAGTTTTTCTCCTTCACTGGATCTTTCTGTGATAAAATTCTGAGGGTCCGAGCTGATCACACAGACTTTGAGGACTTTAATTAGTGTATTAGGATTTCTGATGAAGCAGAAAAGAGTAAGAGCATAGTTTTTAGTTTTGTTTTTTTTTCTTCTTTAAAATTTGTTCATGTAAAACAATTTAGTAACAGTCCATTTCTGGCTGCCCCAGAGTTTAAATGTTGATAAAGACACAAACAGCGTGTGGACGGAGCCATGGGACTGAACCAAACATAGTGTGCTGGGAAGACGGACAGACGTGAGGGAGTTGACAGACACACAGTGTGCCACACAGTCTGCTCCACTGGGCTGATCACCACACAGCTCTATCAATCTCTCTTGCTCCTTCCTTCTCTCGCCCTCAGAGGAAATGACGTGCAAATTCAGCATGCCAGACACTATCATGTCAATGCACTAAAAATAGAAAGTAAAGATTGTTCATGAGTGCCAAGTCTCAAGTCTCAAGTCACTGTGTGTGCAATTTAAGTGCGACTCAAGTCCAATACGCAAACTTGAGTCAGCACCTCTGGCAGCCACTGTAAGCACTGTGCACTCAGAAGCTTTTTGTTCTTGGCTACAGTTTACTGTTTTCATGTTTGCTGATGAGGCTCTAACAGACCCGACGCAGAGAAAACTGAAGATTTCTACAGGAATAAGAGAAATCCTAAATAATTTCAGGTGAAGGTTCATGAAAAGTAACGAGGGAAACAAAACCAAAAACAAACAAAAATGCAAGCAAAACAAAAACACACACAAATTGGTGTATATGTAAAACAGGGTGTCACCCCTCAATAAAAATTTAAATATTATAAACGTTTTTCCTCACATTTGGCGTTGTTGGGGTATCTGGAACGTATTCTGCCCAGGGATCCCGGGATGAGGATGATGTCATCAACATTGGTGATGTAGTTGCTGAGGAACTCTGTGCGGTCGCAGTGAGCCTCCTCCATACCTGAGAACACACAGGAGGATTACCTAGGTACCAAAGCTCTTCTGTTTAGCTTGTTTCACTGGAGCTGCTTTGTCTGTGCTGTTGTGTGAGTCTGTACCGTGATCTCCCACCAGGATGATGTTGACACAGCGGTGCAACTTCATCTGCTTCAGTCCGTCCATCAGCTGACCTACGATTCTGTCGATGACCCTCAGAGGGTTGTTCAGCTGGAAACCACAGAGGGAGTCACAGTCCAGATGATACATAACACACGCACACACATGGCTTTATTTCTAAATTCAGCATCAGACTAACACAAAGCAGATAAACAGACACACAGTAGACACGCACACAGCAGACACACTGTACTCACTTCTATGCTCATGGGCCCCATTTTGTGTCCATATGTGTCTGGTTGCTCAGAGTGCATGGCATAAACATATGGCCTGAAACAAGACACATGACACGTGTCAGACTGGAGATGTGTTTGTTACAGTTGTAGATGTAGTAATAACTAATAATGCAGTAATAAATGTAGGCTAATGGTTTTAAGCCACCGGCGTGAAATTGGCTCTGGCGTATCTCTCCACCCTACATTTTCCATATGTACACGGACTGACCCCCACGGGGACAGCTGACATGGCTACACCTGACACATCACCTGTGGTGGCCATGTACTGATTGGTAACACGTGGTTATATAAGCACCATGGATGCGTGGCCTCTTTCATTCCTTGATTTCCAAGACGTGTGTATCTTGACATTTGAGTAGTGAATGTAGCATTTATGTTTGACAACAGCGTGGTCCACTAACCTTGTAAGTAGGAGAGCTGGTCTATGGCCCCCTCTCTGGATTGCTGCATTGTCTTACAAACAGGCTGGTGAAAGCTTGTGGCACCGTGTTTTTTCCGGTTTGCTGCTTGTCCAATGTGAAGTCCGTGAAGTCCGATGTAGGCAGCAGGCCCGTTTTTCAGCCGTTCGCTTTTACACCATGGCTGAAGTGTGGCTTGTGTGTGTTGGCGACAACGTTCACAGCCATTGTTCCTTGTGGAATACGACGCGAGTGAACATACTTTAGCCATGTGTGATTTCAGGAAGTAAACAAGGGAAAAGCCGGGTGATCGGCACACCTCCAAGTTCCACTTTGAGGCTTTGTGTCAGAGTGCTGGATGTATTAGGGGTGAATAGTGCTAGTGGTGGAACACATTTTCCAGCTAATCTTGAGTTGCATTCACATACATTCAAACATATCGGTTGTTTAAAAAAAAGCAAAATGGAAAACCTGGTAGCCCAGGCCTGTTTGGGCTGTGGGATAAAAAATACCTATGGAGGATGGTCGCAATCAATGTGTCCATTGCTTATGGACCATGCACACATGGCCAGCCAGGAGGCTGGGGCTCTAGCATTCTCTCACAAGCGTCCAGCCAGCTGCAGCAGGTGAAGCAGCCGAGAGTGGTGGTTTTGAATGACCAATTGGGGGTGGAGCCTCAATCGGTCAATACCAGGTGTGCAGCCTGTGGCAGTACCATTTACTGCACAGCAGCCCTCCTCTGCCCAGATGAGGCAGGAGGAGCTTAATCTAGTGTGTCCCATATCGAATGCATCAGATGAAGGGGAGAACGACATCCAGGGATTTGAGTCGGAGGTCGAAGACCTTCCCCCTGGTCAGGTGTGTATGGAGGCGAGGCAGGTAGAGGAGGAGCAAGGGCAACGACCTCCCATCTATTACCAACTCATTACTTGGGCTGCTCAAACATTGGAAATTGAAATGCCAGCTGAGCCAGGCCAGGCAGCCTCCCGTTTTGGTGATGAGGTGAGACAGTCATGCTGTTTTTCTGTACAGCTGCTTCCCGATTTAGAGGAACTGGTACTGAAGCAGTTTATAAAACATCTGAAGTCCGTCGCTGGTCAGGTCTATGCCAACGACTAACATGTGTGCATGGTCTGGAGAAGATTGGCTGTGGACCACCACCTCCCATGGATCAGGCCTTAGGGACCTTGGTGTCCCCCACCAAGTCTGTCTTGGGGAAGCCGAGCTGCCCAAGCAGGAACGCTAAAATGATGCAATGCTTGCCAGAGTGCAAGCAGCTATGGCAATCCAGGGACAGCTGGACAACACCTGTCCTGGGAGACACTTGGGTTGGACCCCTGGGTAGTTTCCATCATGACTCAAGGTTATAGTTTGCAGTTTCTGCATCTCTCTCTCTTGGCAAAGAAAGCCATCAGAGAGGTGAACAGGAAAATCAGTGGGCTGGGTTCTATTCCCATTATTTTCTTATTCCCAAAGAACATGGGAGGCTGAGGCCAATTTGGGATTTGAGAGGGCTCAACAAGTTTTTGAGACCCCAACAATGCAAGACATTGACTGTGCCGAGGGTTTGACAGGCTATCCCCCAAGGTATGCCACGATCGACCTGGAGGATGCATATTTTCAGATCCCAATATGGGAGGGACGCAGACACTACCTTAGGTTTGCCTTTGATGGCAGAGCCTTCAAGTTCTGTGTTGTCCTATTCAGGATATCATTAGCCCCCTGCACATTCACAAGGTGCATGGATGCAATCCTGGGACCAAGGTCTTCGCATCCTCAATTACCTGGACAACTGGGTGGTGTATGTTCGCTCAGACACAACAATGTGGCCCAGCTCCTGCAGCACTTAGAGCACCTGAGACTGTGCCTCAATGTGTGGAAGAGCAGGCTCCATCCCTCACAGACTACAGAATTCCTAGGCATGTGCCAAGGCAGGAACTCTTTCTCTAACACCTGGAAGACAGGCCACCCTCAGGGCTTGCTTGTCCCATTTCCATTCGGGAACCAGGGTAACCTGGAGGTTATGCCTCTGCCTCCTGGGGTAGATGGTTCACGGCCCCCATTGTGCCCCTAGCTCTCCTGAACATGCGCCTGGGGTAGTGCTGCCTCCTGTGCCTTGGACTTTGCCCACAGATGGATCTGCCACCCACAGTGCTGGTTACACGCAGACTCCTTGTAGCTCTCCATTGGTGAGAGCAGCCAGCCAACTTGCAGCACGGGGCAATGCACTAGGGCCAGTGTTGCGTTGCCAAGTGGTTTCATCTGATGCCTCCCTGGTAGACTGGGGAGCCGTCCACGAGGGCAGAGGGATCAGTGGCCGGTGGCACGGTTCCGGGTTAACACAGCACATCAATCTTCTGGAACTATCTTACTCTTCTGCACTTCTAGCCAGAGCTGAGGGATCGCCACGTGCTGGTAAGTACCAACAGTACAGTGGCAGCAGACTATGTAAACAGATATAGCTGATCTCTTTGCCTCCAGGAAAACGGCTCACTGTCCCTTCTTCTTCTCCGTAGGGAGAGACAATCCTCCCTTGGGCACGGATGCAATAGTACATCAGTGGCTACAAGGCCTCCTGTATGCCTTCCCTCCCTTCATCCTCCTGCACCCAGTCCTCCACTAGAGAGTTTACATGGAGGAGGTGAGCCTCATTCTGGTGTCCCCCAATTGGCCCCAGATGATCTGATTTTCAGCAATAGCACTCCTCCTTTGAGGACTGCCTTGGGAGTTCCCTGTTCAGTGGGAATGTCCTGTCTCAGGCTCACTGGGCTATTTTTCATCCCTTTCCCCAGGGGCTCAGGCTTTGGGCCTGGCTCCTGAGAGGACCGAGTTTCTAGACATGGGATTGCCCCAGTCTATGGTTAGCACTCTGCAGGGAGCCCAGGCTCCATCAACAAGGGTAGCATATTCCTCCCAGTGGGGAGTGTTTCAATGGTAGTGTGGGTGTGGGTAAGTGGACCCCCTCTCCTGCACAGCCCATGACAGTCTCCAGTTCCTCCAAGAAATGTTGGAGTTGGGCAAGTTTCCCTTGATTATGAGGGGAATGGTGGCAGCCATAAAGTTAGCTCGTATTGGTCCTTGGAAACTGTCATAGGGTTGCTGTGAACTTATTGCTCAGTTTCTCAAAGTTGCCCGTAGGATTTCTTCCTACCAAAGAAGGCCAGCTGTCCCCCCATGGGATTTGGAGTTGGTGTTGTTGGGCTGAAAGTTTTCACTCAGGTCGGCATTCTTGTTGGTGGTTACGTCGGCAAAGAGAATAAGAGAGCTTCACACTAAGACCTGGTCTGAATCCCACACCGGCCTGTCTTAATGAGCTGCACCCTTTCCACCCTCCTCAAGATGGTGATGTGGTGGTGAGTGAGACATCACTGTTGTGCCCTCTCAGGGCCTTGACATTGTATCTTCGCCGGCCATGTGCCCACAGGACAACAGACCAGTTCTTTGTCTGCTACAAACATAACTGCCTTGGAACACAGGGCCTTGCAACCTCATGAGTATTATGGCAAGATGCTCCTCTATCTGAGATTTGTGCGGCAGCCTCTTGGTCAACCCCATCCACATTTATCAGTTTCTATTGCATGAACATGGCAGCCAGTACTCCATTTGCTGAGCATGCGCTGGGTGCAGCGCAGCAGGACAAGGCTTGACAATCCATACCCCTGGGACCAAGGCTCTTACAATGAAGGTCTTTGACTTGGGGTGATGTCGTCTTTCTTTCTAAGATAGCTTGCAACCTGGCAGGCTGGGTGGCCTTCCGCCCATTTACAGCTGGCCTTAGCATCAGTCACCTGACGCTAAATGTCACTGGCAAAGAATGCAGATCAGAATCGATCAATAAACACACAGACAGAAAGCAGCAATGTGCCAGAAAAAAAGTAAGTCATCTTACTTCCTCCTTGCAACACACATCAACGCACGTTATGTGAATCAACATATTTACAGAATTAACTACGTCGATTACGTCGATGCATCACCCCAGCCCTAGTGTGTACATATTTTATATTTGTAAATAGTTCTTTTATCAGAGCATGCTGGTGAGCACTCTGTTGGTGGTGACAACCCATTCGAACTCAACTGTCTCAGGCTCCCACAGGAGCAGTGAAGTCTGCTTGGCTTCCTCGCTGTGTGTCTTACAGATTTCCTGTACATATGGAATATGTAGGGTGGAGAGATGGTCTTGACACGATGTAGGTTGCATACGTAACCCAGGTTCTCTGAGTGGAGAGACTATCTCTCCAGCAATAAGCCACTCTGTTCCAATAGTTAAAAAGGTTAACCAAAAAGGCCACCATGTGTAACCGTGTGTTGCTAATAAGTGCATGGCCACCACAGTTGATGTGTCTTAAAGAGCATCTACATCCGCCTGTACACATGGAATATGTAGGGTGGAGAATCAGAGAATCTGGGTCACATATATAACCTTCCATTTTGTTTCTCTTGCTCTTTCCCTGTGGCTGTTTCCCATCCAGAAAACAGAAAAAAAGTGAAGCACCAAAGCAAGTTTATACGTATTGAGAAATGGTAATTGAAGACGGAGGCAGATGAATTGCTTCAGAAAAGAAGCAGTTCTGGGTTAAATGTCTTCTTCTTGTTGATCCACTTTTTGTTGCTTTGAGCGGGGTTTTTGTTCAGGGTCAAATTTAACTTGGTTGTGATTTATCCCTTTTTACAAATTTAAAATTACAATTTTAAAATTGTTCCAATTGAAACCACTAACGAACAAATAGTAAACAACAATGTTTACTGTGTGAAGTGTGAAGCAAAAAAAAAAATGTAAAGCTGAACTCACCTCTCTCCTTCAGGGAGGTGGAGCCACTGCAGCATGGTCAGTATCCTCCTCTCTAATGGGATGGCACTGAAAAACAAACAAACAACCCATCATACAACACAGACTGACTCTGGTCCCCGGCCCTCCTCAACCAATAAACCATTAAACTCCAGACTGTTCCTTTAACTCTGTAAGAGCCTCATAAAGTTGAGGGTTGTGGAGTGAAACACATGTGAAGCCTCCTCACTGTTTAAAGTGTCTGAACGTCAAAGGCTGCCTGTGTGAAGATGAGGCCACCAACCACGCTGCTGGCCGTCATACAGTCCACAGCTGCCAACCATCAAGCCCAGCACCGAGGCCCTGAACAGGGCTTCATGTATGAGGCGGTGGGGGGTGGCATGGAGGAACAAGGAGGTGTGGTCACACTGTTCTCTCTCAACACAGACCCTGCACCCCTCCATCAATCCCTAATCTCCATTACCATCCCAGTCCCCACTGTGGAGCTGTAACACTAAACTGTGTGATGTTGTATAAGAAGGTTTTTTCAGCCAAACACCACTCTCTCTGTCACACACACACTCTCTTCTTCATTTTCTCTTTATTCCTCCCACACCTCTGTCAGTGCCAAGCGCAAGAACAGCACTGTAAACTACACTCCGGCCCCCAGGGGTCTGTGGAGTGGCACGTCTGTGACCCCCGCTCACTGAGGAATCCTGCGTACTTTAAACAGGCTCATTTGCACAAATTGCTGTAAAAACAGCTCTGCACCGCCCCCGCTGAGATCTACCCCCCCGCACTCCATCAAAGCCTCTTCTGTGTTGATCAGCGTGGGTTGCTTTGTGTTCTGCAGCATATACGTAGGTGAGCACCAGGAACATGACAGGGCACCAAATCATTTACGGTCTCTGAATTATTACGTAGTCAATGCATCTGCAAGAATACATATTTACACTCTGGAGAGTTTACTCTTTATTTCAGTCAGAACCATGTCAGCCGAGGAGAGACAAACCAGGCAACCAGCAGGAGCCCCAGGAGGAAAAGTGGCCCAGGGATCACACACTCACACACACACACACACACACACACACACACACACACACACACACGGATCATGTCTAACATTAGTTATAATACATCTCTCTATCATCATTGGTTTCAGGTCACCTTGCTGCCAAAGTCTTGTCTGGTTTATTTATGAGTTTACAGATGTTTTACTTAATTGATGAACCTCAGATACAAAAGTGCCAAAGTCAGCTGTTCTTGAATGGATCAGACCAGATGAAACACACTGTACTGCAGATGCATTGTTAGCTTTACATTGAGTTTGTCCATATCCATATTAGCTCCATGGACGCAGTGACTTTCACCTTTACTGCTGTTCATCACAATAAATTTTGCAGGTTGAGGTGACATTCATAATAGAATATATTATTTTAAACAGTTCACATTGATAACATGAGAGTTGCATCTATCTTCTATCAACATCTCATCCAGGCTGACACAGAGACACGGGCATCTCTCTGAATGAGTTAAACTGATTTAGGTTTTAAATGTCATTTAACCCATCAACAAAGAGAGAGAGAGGCAGAGCGAGGAAGAGAGAGGCAGAGCTAGAAATTGCATGTGGGTGATCAGGGAAGAGGGAGCATGGATGGACAGAAAGAGGTCTGAAATTTTTCTTTGTGTGTGTGTGTGTGTGTGTGTGTGTGTGTGTGTGTGCGTGTGCGTGTGTGTGTAGACTTACACAGGCCAGAAGAAGGTGGCACCCTTCACTCCCTGTTTGAGCGCTGTGATCCAGATCTATGAAACAAAAAGTCACAATAAAGTCTCATTGTTTTATCAGTCTGACATAGTTCATTAGGATACTATTGGAGTGTTACCATGGAAACCAAGGTAATGGTGTGTAGTAAACTACAGTATGATGAGAAGGACAGAGGATCCCACTGTATTTGTTGCGTGGGAAGAGACCAAGTGCTGTTGCTCCAGGTGACACTAAACCATCAAGTTTAGTGTTCATACAGGATTTTAAAAGATATAGGTAAAGTCATGTTAATTATTATATTATTACAATTAAAATTATTGTTTATTACTTCCTGAGTCATTATTCTATTTGGCAAAAAGCAAATTAAATCCAGTGTTTCCCACACACTCATTAACTTGTGGCGGCCTGCCATGAAATCAGTACTGACCGCCACATATAGATTTTCAGCTTCTTTTACCATTTCAAATGGGTAAACTCTTATTTCATTGTAAAATGCGAGCCCCTCTCCCTCTCTCTCAAAATTCAAATAGTTTTATTGGCATGAACAAAAACATGTTATTGCCAAAGCAGTTTATATATACATACAATACAATTATTATCAAACGTGTCAAATATTGATACAGATTTAGATTTTAATTTCTCTCTCTCTCTGTCTCTCTCTCTCTCTCTCTCTCTCTCTCTCTCTGTCTCTCGCTCTCCCCATACACACTCTGAATAAAAACATGCATCATGTACAGGAGGACGGACTGTTGTTGATGGTTGGCCCAGTTCCTGCACAGAATCAACCTGAAGTTCATAAACGTCTAGCATCACGATCACCTCTGCAAATTTGTCCAAAAGTGATGCATTCAAGTTCACTCCGGTTATTAGTCTATTAGCAGGTGGATAACATTACAGTTTTTCTGATTTGCTCAAACACTAAATTCCATTGTCTGAACCAAATCCTCAGTGGCCTGAACCCATTTATAGAATTAAACAGTTTCAGATCTCATTTCACCTTTTTGCAAAACTCCAAACACATTTTCCCTCACTAAAACACACTGTGCTCTGTGAAGCACTCATGATGCATAATGATAACCACAGGTAGCAGAAGTTAGACATGATTTCAGCACAGGTGTCATAGTTTTCACACGACAACTCAAAACTGCTCACACTTGTTGCTAATGATGTGATGAAAACAGTATAAACCAGTTCAGAGTGCACAGGTTGTTGAAGGTTGAAGTTTGAAAGAAACAACGGAGGAAAATAATCTGAGAAGTAGAGGAGGATGAGGAGGAAGAGGATGAGGAAGAGCATGATCAAGACTAAGACCAAGAACAGCAATTTCAGATTAAATTTGAGCAACTGTAATAGACCATGTCCTTGTTAATGGAATGGCATTGAGGGAAGCAGGACAAAACCCCAGGTCTAATCCTCTGTGTCGTAAAAATAGTTTATGGTTTTAGCAAAAGAGTGACTGATTCAATGAATGGGTTCAGGCCACTGAGGATTTTGTTCAGACAATGGAATCTAGTGTTTGAGCAACATCTGCACCGGCTGTGGAACAGTTGGTAGAGCGGGTTGTTGGTGCGATCCCCTGATCCTCCTGTCTGTGACAAGCAAGCTCCTTGCACGGCAGCCATGGCATCATTGGTGTGAGTGTGTGAGTGAATGGGTGAATGTGACTTGTTAATGTAAAGTGCTTTAAGTTGTCGATAAGATGAGAAAAGCGTTATATAAATGCTGTCTATGCTTTTATTTCTTTTTTCTTTTTCTTCTTCTTCTAATTATATATGATCTTATATATGAGATTATGTAATAATCAGTTTAATAAATCCTGTCAGCTGGAGCCTAATTCTGTGGGAAACACTGGAATCCGAGCACAGGTTTGGTCTTTGAGTGAATCCACAATAAAGCATTCCAGGACTCTTAACGTCAGAGCTGTAGTCCTGTCAGAGAGTGATCCTAACACAGTTTTTATTAATCACATATCACCATCTGTCATTTATCAATAGATGATAAAGCCTATCAGACTGGGTTTGTTAGATCTGGGTCCTGCTGGTCTCATTGTAACTGGCTTCAAAGGAAAAGAACTGATCTCTGATCCGGGACCTGACAGATTAATGTCACAGTGTTGATGAAGCACAGATGGTGAGAGAGAGAAGAGAAGAAAAGAGAGGAGAAGAGAAGAAAAGAAAAGAAGAGGAGAGAGGAGAGAAAAGAAGGAAAGAGGATAAGAGAAACAAGAGAGGAAGAGAGGAGAGAAGAAAAAGAGAAGAGGGTACCACTTCACAATAAGACTACCCTTATAAAGATTTATGCCTGTTTATAACTAGTTTATCAATTAGCTTGTTAACACTTCAATAATCATTTATAAGCTGTTATAACACAGTAGATAAAAAGCACACCAGTGACTTGCCAAATAGTGAGCCCACATGTATCTGTACAGTTCAGCCTCATGATCTTTCTTTGTTTTCTCCATCATCCAGCGTTTGTAGCTGCTGCTTCATCACACATTTGTTCAGTTACTATCAATGAACCACCGTCAGCATCTTAATGGTCAAAAAGTTTCATTTGCCAGATCAAATTATGGAATATCAAATTATCATACAAAATGAGCAGATTCATCCTCTGAGGCTTTGGCAGTGTTGTTCACCTTGACACGCTCTCAGCAGCCGTCCTCATTCTAACCGCAGGAGTTGATATGACATATGTTAAATATATTGTAATGTACAAAACACACACACCATTTATCAATGAGTTACCAGTTATAAACAATAGTAACTCATTAATAATTGATTATGTGTTTTACACTTTACTATAAGGCTCCTTTTACCAGTTATAAACATTAGTAAGTCATTAGTCAGATTAATGAGTAGTAAGCATTAATTTGCCAAATAGTGAGCCTACATCAAAGTATGAAAAATGTTTTATAACCTGTCTATAATTGTTCATTTATGATTTATAAAGTGTTAACAACCAAACATTTATAAATCCATCATGAAGGTAGTCTAGACTACCAAGGAGAAGAGAAAAAGAAGAAGAAAGGAGAGAAGAGAAGAAAAAGGGAAGAGAGTAGAAGAAGAGAAGTAGAGAGCAGAGAAGAGAAGAAGAGAAGAGAGGAAGAAAAGAAAAAGAGAGAAGAGAAGAGAAGAGAAGAGAAGAAGAGTGAGGACTGACCGGTTGTCCTCCCCACCAGCGGTGGTTGAGCTTCTCTCGGCTCCTCAGGGTGAAGGTTGCATCAAACACCGGGTCGTACATGGAGTTTCCAACAATACCATGAGACTCTGGATACAGACCCTGAGAATGAAAGACTGACGATCAGTATTTATCCTCTTTTCTCTGCACTGTACCAACACATTTAACTATCATACTACATATGAGTGTGTCATTTTACATACAAAACAAGTTCAGTACATAAGAAAGTGAAAAATCTAAATTTCTGGTCCACCATTTGACGCTCAACTTAACACCATCAGACTTGGCTTCATCAGCCATAGTTGTATTCAATCAGCCTCAACTCAGCTGTACTTTGAGCCTATAGCTAATGTTAGCATGCTAACTTTTGGAGATTGCCCGAGCCAAACCACCTTCACTTCATATCGTGCAAACTGCAACTTCACGCAGCCCAGTGACAAAAGCGTCTGTAATGAAATTTGCATTTGAGCTTAACACAACTGTTAACATAGCATGCTAACACTAAGTTTAAGCCAGAGCAGTACGTCTGAGTTTAAAGCGCACGTGTCAGCATGGCAGCAGTGAGTCCTGCCTCACCGTAGCCAATGAGTAGAGGTTGGGGAAAGTTTTGGAGGGATAAACAGGTCTCATGTACGGAGCATGGGTTCCACATGTTCCTGAAAACAAGGACACAACAGAACAAAACTCAGCACAGTCCCCCACTAATGACACTACATTGTGATTGCTCCACATGATAATAAATCTCAAAATCCACATCGTGGTCTTACTGAGTTTGTTGATGTTGGGTATGACAGTGTTTCCTCTCTTCACGTAAGAAGCTCTGAATCCGTCCACCGACAGAATGATGAGTGGTGGACGCACGAACCTGCACACACACACACACACACATACAAAGTCAGATGAGGAAAACAAAACCCAGTTCAATCCTCAGGAAATCGCTCATATATGAGGGAAATATAAAAAAGGTCTAAGAGAGGAGGCAAGCTACACTTTGAGAAATAAAGGAACATCCACAACTCAGGTTTTGATTTGGGGACAAAGGACTAAATTTATCTTATGGTTATCACTGTAACCTGCGTTACTGCGCAGATGTAAACATACCCAGCTGGACATTCAGGGGTCTTGATCTCCTCACACTCATCCTGCAGCCACGAACTGTCTCCTGAAAGAAAGCATTCAGAGGGAGATGTTAATATTGAAAGGTGTGTTAAGAGCACGGCTCTAAGGATGGACATGTTGGTTTGTCAGACAGTCAGTCCACCACATCAGTCAGGGCTAAAAAACCTCAACTACTTCTGGACGGCTTGTCGTTACATTTTCTACAGACATTCATGGTTCCCAGAGGATTAATCCTACTGACTTTGGTTATCCCCTGCAGTTGCCCTGACAACTGACTTAAGCATCGCTGTCTGGGAGACTTCTGGGAAGATGGCGGAGAGAGTAGGACCACAGTTAACTTGCTCTCCCAAGTCGGGTAAAATAAACCCACAAAACAGGTGTCACTCGATAAAAGTTGGGCACAAGTGGGACAAATACATGAAGAAGCAGGAGAAACAACAACAAGCAAGACAAAGTTGGAAAAATAAACCGTCATGGAGGAAATCTCTGAACACAAGGCTAGCAAACACAAGGAACACTCAACAGTGTGAGTTGGGACACGAAGATATGAAAGACCTCAAACACGAGCGACGACATGAGTTAACCACATTTAAAGATGAGCTGAAGAGAGAGAGGAAGGAAGAAATCACTCATCTCCGACAAGAATTGGACCGTAAGGTCACACAAAACAACATCGAGCTACATATCGGTGAGGCTCAGGTTCGCATAGCAGAGGCCGAAGAGTGGAAGACGAAGGGGGAATGATATGCTGGCGGTGATGTTGGAGCAGACACGTCAGATGCAAGAAAAAAATAACCAATCTCGAGGGAAGATCAAGGAGAAATACTAGAGAAAATCATTCAGCATTACTACGAGGAATTGTATACACAACCTGCATCTGCAGACAAAGAGGAAATGAGAGCATTTTTAAATTCACTGGATTTGTCATCAATCTGCCATTAACTACAACACGAGACGCTAACAGCGTCCATCATGGACTGAAGCCATAATTTCAGTCATTCCAAAACGGGGAAGAGATAAGGAATACTGTGGGAACTATAGACCAATATCATTACTAAATCTAGATTATAAAGTATATACAGCAATTATTTCCAAACGATTGAACACTTTTGATAGAGGAAGATCAAAGAGGATTTATTAGAGGACATCAAAAACACAATAATATTAGAAGAACCTTACATATTGTAGATCAAGCTCATCAAAAAAACAAAGTACTATATTAGTAAGTATTGATGCTGAAAAAGGCATTTGATCGGGTAAATTGAGAATTCCTATATAAAGTGTTAGAACGCATCGGATTTAGTAGTAAATCAATACAATGCATGAAGACATTACACCAACAGCCTACTGCGAGAATTAAAATGAATGGAATCCTGACAGACAAATTTAGATTACAGAGGTCAACTAGGCAAGGATGCTGTCTATCACCACACTATGTGCTCTCTACAAAGCAAATTATAACAGGATAATTCAAGAGATACAAAAGGACATAGAAAGATGGTGTGCTTCACTGCTACATTTTAACTCAAGAACTGAGACCATTCAAATTTATGTGCAACCAAGGCTTCTTTATTTATTCCAGTCCCTACCTATAGAGGTCCCCCAAACCCAATTTGTGACCTGCAACAAGATAATATCAAGGATCATATGGGGAGGCAAAAAGCCTAGAGTTAGGTGTCAATCTCTCCAGCTACCAAAAGATAGAGGGGTATGGGCCTCCCGAAACCGCTTCCCAGTTAAGACATATTATATGTTGGTGCAAACCAGATTACACAGATACGTGGAAAGACGTGGAAATGGATTGTCGGGCAATCACTTTCCACTGTCTCTGGCAAAGATAGCAACGTGCCAACAACGCTCCTGACCACACCCCATTTTTATGACCAACACGGCCATGGGCGCACAGATTGGTGCAAGTATATTTAAAGGACATGGGCACTGGACAGGAAAATGACAACAGCGTCAGCCTGAAACTAGCAAAGACACTTGCGTTGTGCTTTGCACCAGGTGTAAAAAATGAGCCCTAAATCTTGTTACTTGCTGGCTTGTTCATCGAGGCAAGGTGCAGGATGTGACATGTGTCCTGAAAACCTCTGATCTCTTAAGCATTTGCATGTCATTTTATGTATTGAAATACTTATAATATAATAGGCATATTACAGTAATGTGGCAAACCTTTACACAGTGTCTTGTAGTTGGTGCAACAGTCTCCTCTGGTCAGACAGTCGTCAGAGCAGTGGCAGGCGTGATGTTCATTTCGCGTCTCCCCACACCGATCCTTACTGCACTCATAGCCCCCCTCTGTGTGAGGCAAGAACAAAGAAGGAAGCCAAGTTCAAAGCGTGAAAGAGGTGCATGCACATCAAGGCAACAGCTCATTTCCAGCTCCTACAACTGAACTGCACAGCTGCACAAACAGGCTTAAAAATCATATCTAGATATTGATCAAAGGCTTTACAAGAATGTTTTCCTAATGCGAACAATAATGTTGATTCACCAGAGTTTAAGAAATCAAGCAAAGACAGAACAGAAATAAACATTTAGATCCAGAATAAATGGTTTCTGGCTAAGTTGCTGTAGCATGGCAACATACTGCAAAAAACAATTACACTAAGACCGACATTGATCAAGTTCATCCTCAGACAGTGGTTAGAGGAGTATTCAGACTCTTTAATTACATAAAAATAGCAAAATCACACAGTATAAAAACATATTTATTTGGCCTCTTGGACCTAATGTCCCTCTCCTCTGATACAGAACACTCTGGTAAAATATGCACTTGTGTTTGTCTCTACTTTAGGAACATATCTAAAATGAATTTGTACGAGTGACTTAACATTATAATAATTTTATCTTTTTAATTATGTAAATACCACTGAAAATAACAACACATGTTAACACAGAAAAGGTTTACTGTCTGAAGTCCTGATATGAAGACAGAGGAGGGAAAAGCTACATAGGAGGAGAAGACAGATCAGAGGACAGTGAGGATGATGATGACAGAGTACCTGTCCTGAGGCAGAGCTGGTCAAAGTCCGAGCAGCAGCTGTTGTACGTCTTACACAGGTTGTCGCAGCGACAGTTTGGAGGCTCCAACTCAACCAGCTCAAAACACCTGTTCCTGCAGGAGCCGGAGGTCGGCACGTACGGAGACGCAGAGCGAGCTGAGGACCAAAGAAGAAGAGATTCAGATTGTTTTTTTTTTGTTGTTTTTTTTTTCTCTTTTAAATCAGGTTGAAGCTGCTGAAACACATCTGAACACTCAGCGCAAATACGTCAGTCTCAGTGTCTGTAAACTGCTCATTGACTGTCTGCTTCCAAATCAGAAACAGGTTGTTTTTTTCTTTCTGTGAGCAGAGGACTGTGAAGGGACATGATCTCAATAAAGGACTCTTTCTGTTACAACACAAGAATTATTTTTCAGTGTTTATGAACATGTGAGTCAGACACAGGGTGCGGTCAAAGAGACAAAATAATCTCCATTCCTAACCGCTTCTCCACGACCTCGACGGAAAATGTCATGAGGTCAAGGAAAGAAGAAGACATAGGAAAAGAATGCGACTGCACTTAGTCTAGGATGTTGTTTTTCAAACCAACTTTATTCATAACACATGGACGATAAAAACTCCTTTCCTAATCTCAAAAAAAAACCAAAAAGGATACTGAAATATTGTTGAAATATGATAACATGAAAGAAATAATCAAACAGAAGGAGTTTTTAAAAAAATGTATTAAAAATAATAATTCAGTAAAAATAAGCAGCTGAGTATGGGCCAAAATAAATTATATTCAGATATAAGTAGAGTTTTGACTTTTTTATACAGTTGTTAAGTAGAGAAAATTTTTTTTTTAGTGCAGTGAGCGGTTTTGAAATGACATTAAGGTAAAGATTGTTATGATAATGATAAACTCAATATGCTTGTTCTTCATGATGACTCCCACCTGGATTTAAAGAGATTTAAAGAGATTATGGATCTGGGCTTCAGTCAGTCAGACAGAGATTTCCATCAGTTCTGGATCATGTCACAAACATAAAACAGCTGCCCTGATGTTTCTACATTAATGTGTCTCTGCTGTGGTCAAACTACAACGGTGCATCACTTTAAATGTTGCTGCAGCAATGAATTGTGGGAAGGCATTTTCTCCTTCCCTTTCATAAAGGAAGGTCCAGTGTTTCCTAGGCTAAAGGAGATAAGATAGGAAGCACTGAAGCTCCTTCCCTCATCATGTAGAGAAGTGGAGCAGCTGTGATCATGATGCTGCTCAGAAACTTCAGCTCATTTCACTCAGTTTGAACCTTCATAAGAGAAAAAGACGTTTTGACCACAGTGTTGATGAAGGTTTTAATCTCTCTTGGTTAATTACATGTCAGAAATATTTAAGTATAAGAATCTTGGTTTCCTGTTCCTGTGCTGTTAAAATACATTTGATGATAAATGTACCAGTCAAATGTGACTTGAAGCAACCAGCTGACCCTCCGGTCATTTACAGCCGCCTGCCTTTGCTTGACATATCATCAATAACTCTAAATACTCCTGACATGTCATTTTCTCTTTAAGAGTGGAATGACGGAGGTTGGAAGCAGCTAGGTTATTTATCATTCATCATTCAATCTGAGTCAAACTGACCCTGGATCTGTCATAAATGATCCAAACACAACCTGTTGTAAACACTGTGATCGTGTTTCACAGGTTTCATCCTCACGTTCTGTTTGGTTTATGGTACAAATGGTGCTGAACCTGGAGCCTGTTCTCTGACATGCTATGATGAATAGCATGTCTGCAGCCTACATAAAAACACTGACTAGTTGCAGTTGTAGTCAGCTTCAAGAACTCATGGGTGTTTTGTGAACCACGGCCTTTGGCACAGACTCAAAAACACAATGTTACAAACGCAGTTTGGGGTTGAATGGACAACAGAGAAAGTAAAGGGTGGTGTGCCGATTCTACTTCTCATTTTAAAACATTAACAGTGAACTGAGCTGGCATTTCGCCACTTGGTCTAATAACAAAACAAGAGAGAAAGTTTTTAAGTAACTGTATATGACAACAGAAAAGTGAGAAGCTGCACTGTTAATGTGTCTTTAAATACCCCCTCCAATGATAGGATATATGATGAGTGAAATAACCATCAGCACCATGACTGTGAGTGTTTCCACCTTGAACTGCAGTGAACCAATGACAGTCTCATAAAAACAGATTCAGGGTTTCATACGTCACAAACCTCAGGAACCAATCCTGTCAACCTGTGAGGACAGGGGGCGGGGCTAAATAAACCTGAAACCTCGTCAGTACAGAGGGAGAGAGTTAGCATTAGCACAACCACTAACACTGTGTCAGCCACTGCCAGTTACAAGCTAACAAACAACACAAACAAATAAAAGGTTATAACTACGCTAACCTTTCTGATCCGTATGCTAGTCTCTGGTTCTGGTCTCAGACTCCTCATCTGAGTCTGGGTCTGACTGAGGCTCAAACATGAGGCTGAGTCTCTCTGATGTTTCCTCCTCTAACCATCTTGATACTCTCTGCTCCTTCACCTGTCCACCTGGAGCCAGCAGGTGGTGGGCGGGGCATAAGGCCCGATCCCGATTTATCAATGAGGAAGTAAGAGGAGATTAGTTTCACTTTTTATGTGTGAAAAAAAAACATGTTAAACAAAATATGAATCAGAGCAGAGGATTTTCTCACTAGAATCACCTCCTCGTGGTCGTCTGCCTCCTCCACTCAGACTAGTTTCAGGTCACATCCCTGTTCATCCAGAGTCAGAGAAAATATGAAGCATTTGTGTGAAAGTTTGTCATGATTGCTGTGAAGTCTTGAATAATGGTTAAAAGTGTTTTGTGAGGTCACAGTGAATTTGACCTTTGACCACCAAAATCTAATCAGTTCATCATTGAGTCCAAGTTAATGTTTATGCCAAATTTGAAGGTGTTACTGAGATATTACATTCACGAGAATGGGACGGACGGACAACCTAAAAACACAGTGCCTCCAGCTCTGACTGTCATCAGCACAGAGACGTACAAATGGCAGCAATTATGACTTCACAAGGTCATTGGATAATAACTAAAACCTGTAGAAAACATCTGTAAACCAAAGTCAGTAGTTACTAAGCTTTAAATCTACTTGTAGTAATTCTGTCTCACCACGGGGACACTCAAGTTCCCTGAAACACAACATTGCTCTGTCCGCTTATGATCCAAAGGACAGGGGCCCATTTTGGCTCTCGACCCCCCAGTGTGAGAACCCTCCTGGCCTAACTGTGGACATCCTGGAGATCGGTGTGTCGGTGTGCAGCAGCTGAGGATAAACAGGAAATCCTCCGACCAGACCGTCTCATTTCGGTTCAGCCTTCACGATATATTCGGTCTTCAGACCGCACAGTCTACGAAGGCGTGGCCTCCAAAGACTGCATACATTACGGAGGCCAAAGAGATTGATTACTGGCATGATGAATCTGATAGGTTAGGCCACGAAGGATGCACCTGTTGGAACCTTCATTGCCTGGGAAACAAAGGACGCCTTTCTCGGCTGCGTTTGAAGGAGCTTTTGAAACGGGACGGACTTATCATGCCGCTGTGGCGCAGACGGTCTTCAAACGCATCCTCTGAAGGATGCAGGGCCTGAGTTGAGACACAGCTACAGTATACAGTATGTGTGTGTGCGTGTGTGTGTTTTTTTGCAAATACACAAACATATATACTCTATATGAAGGAAGTGAGGTGTTACGCCTCAATTTCTTCATGCTGCCCAGCTGGTCGGCGCAGCATTCAGGTGTGCCAGTGAGCCATGACAGTGAGGCAGCAGGCACAAGACCAGGACCCTGGAAATGAAGCAGCTAAATGGAACTCTGCCACTGTTTTTAATCTGTCACTGCTGTGACATGACAAGGTGTCTCGATTACTTGCCTTCTAATAACAAAATTCATGAGATGAGTGACACGCCCAGGTTCTGACAAAAACCAGGACTGTGACAGTCCTGGATCAGGGCTGGGATTACCTACACGTTATAAAAATGGAAGAGATCTGAGTATAATGTGTTTCAAAAAATTATTTATTTTATTTTGGAATGAAAAATGAAGTCAAACTGTTGATGGGTTCAGATTATTGCAGTATTTTGTATTTTGGTTGTAAATATTGAATTCTGAAAAAACTATTTTTGAGAAGATGTTTGCAATCTTGTTCTGGATTTATGGTGATTTTTTAAGTTTCAGTGCTCTGAAGAAACCAGAAACAAGTTCAGACACCACCATCATGAAGATGGAGAAGACTCATGAGATGATTCATTTTCAGTGTCTATCACAGAAGTCGATACAAGAGACAGTCGACTGCAACACGAGGCAAAAACCTCCTCCGTCTTGCGCCGACGTTTCAGGATCCGGGGCAGAAAATGAGCTCCAATGCTCTCTTAATATTGACTCAAGGTAGAGCAACACAAACACACTCTCTCTCCTCAAAAACACACACGCGGGCCGTCCAAGCACAACCTCGCAGGGTCACAGGGATCCATTGTCCACGTCCCCTCCGCTCACTCATTTCATATGCGCTGGCAGACACTTCATATAGAAAACAACCCGGCAAATAAAATTCCTGTGGAGGAAACCTGGTTCTGTTCAGAGGAGCGGGTGGAAGTATGTCACTCAGTCTGATGTCCGTGTGTCTGATTGCACCTGAAGCTCACACAGGGTTCAAGATTTACTCCTGCTCTAAAAGGTTTTGTGTGTGTGTGTGTGTGTGTGTGTGTGTGTGTGTGTGTGCGTGTTTTAGTTGGAGCGTATTCTACACTTGGCCAAGACACATTAACGTCGGTCCAAAACACACTTCACACTGCCTGCGCTGAGCCAATATGGCCACTAAATTAAAGTGTGTGATTTTTTTTGGTGAGCGTTTGCTTTACTGAACACGTGTGTTTTTAATGTCTCGAACACAACTGTGAAAAGCTTTCACAAGCTTAACGCCCCAAGAAGACACATTTGTATTGCCACACAATACTTGTAGTGAAGTGATGTAGGACTGTGACTAACAATTACTGTCATTATAGATTAATTAATAATCAATGAATTGCTTTTTTTCAATTAATACTGTAGTACAAATAATGTCAAAAAATACTGAAAAAATCCATCAGTTTCAGGTCATGTGACGTCTTCAAATTAAACCCAAGGATGTTCAGTTCAATAAGCAGCAAAGCGTCACTGGAGGGAAACTGGAACCACATGTCTGCTTGATAAATTACTTAAAGGATTGATAATCAAAATTACTTTCTGTTCGTTATTGATTTAATGATTGATCGTGTCATGGACTGGAATACTCTTCAGTGTCTCAAACTCCTGCGTCATGCTGACACACTGTTTTCTCTACAACAAAAGTACATTACATGAAGTTAATTATTCTATAATATAGAGCTGGAATAAATAATCAATTTATCAATTCGTCAGAAGATCAATTAGCAACATTCTGATAAGGGATTAATAATTTTACTGTAGCCTCTCATGTTATACTGGACTGAGAATCTGGTTGGATCGTGGGTCCAGGTGGGCGGGGCTTGGGGCGTGACTGAGAGTGGTGACTGCTTAGTTGTGACATCATAAAGTTCCAGAAGTCCTGACGGCTGGTTTTAAGGCTCAGTTTCTGAATACAGGCTGTGTGCATTTCTCTGTGGACTGAGGCTTTGATACTTTCACAGTATTAATATAGAACCTAGACCTGATCTATAATCAAACTAGGGACATCTACCTTTAGACTGTATGGACATTTAACATTTACTTTATTGTTCGTCCTCAATTTTATCTTGTCTTATCAAGCGCTTTGTAACTGTGTTTTGAAAACTGAAATAAATGAAGCTTATCATTATTATTATTATTTTTATTTCATAGATCAATGAAAATAATCTGCACATCAATCACTAATGAAAATTGTCTTTAGTTGCAGTCCTCCTATTGGTCACAAGATAATTAACAGGGCTGGAAACTGGAAAAACTAAATTTCTTCACAAAATAGTTCTAGACTTTTTTTGCATCTTTGCTTTTCTTAAGTGAAATGTTGGATAATCAAACACCTTCAGCTCAAGAAGTGATTGCTTCGTCTGTGAAGGGAAGATCTCTGTTTGGTTGAACTCCTCATCTGAACACAGCTGAACCTGTGACATTATTACTGTTTACCACATCATGTTATATTGTATTGATCTGTAAAAGGAGTTAAATGCTCTTTTTGCTGAAATTATATCAGACTAAAGGAAAAAAACAAACTCCTAGGTGTTTTTGTGACACCTTGGTTTATTTGACAGACTGATAACCTGTTTCTTACTTTACTGATTCTGCTCTTTTTTTTTTTTTTTTTTTACTATTTACAATAATGTCAGAGGTCACGGTGAAGCTGGGAGGCTTTTGGTGTCATTTTCAAGGCTGTCTCAGTTGTGAGTGTTTGCCGGCTCAGGGTCAAGCAGTTCAGAGACGTGCTCTCTGTTTCCCAGTAAGAAGAATTGCGTACTCACACTCTGTCCTGGCTGACGTCCTGTCCTCTCCGGAGCGTCTGGGCCGGTCGTAGACGAATGCCACACACACATCAGTGCCGCACAGGACTGACAGGATCCACACAAACTGAGACGACAACAACAACAACAACAACAACACAGCTGACATCACAGACATTTCTGTAACTGCTGCGTTTATTCTCCATTAACACAGTGGGCAGAGAAACAACAGGCACTTGTTGGACTAAAAACGTTCAGCACTTTTTCTTTACTCTTATGCAAGGACGCAACTTTTCTACTTTGCTTTGTTTTGGCTTTTTAAATTCAATTTTTTTTCAATATTAAAGAAAACAAACTGTCGCTGCTTGTAAACTTTCTGATCCAAAGTTCACTGTCATTTATATTTTCTAAGGTTTGTGAAGGATTACAGCCACAACTGGTGACACCTGAATAAAGCACAGACTCATGGAGGTGTTTCTGTCTCTGCTGGCTGCATTTTGTCGGTAACCTGTCAGGACTCGTGCGGTGCTGAGTTCAAAGTCAATCAGGACCACCCGCATCCGCATGACAATCAGTTTGACGAATCCTTCGCCACTTGGAAATGACAAGAGTCTACGATTGTTCTGCAAATGCTGAGCAGCAGGAAGGCGGGAGGAGGGAAAGAGGTTGTCCAAGGAAAAATGCAGAGAATATATTAGGAAAATCTCATTTCATAAGTAACGAATAACAAAAACGGACTAATTACGCAGTTAAAGGCGTAATTACGCACGGATTTACGCACGGAGACCCGCAGCTAAAAAACATGTAGACATGGACTCTTACCGTACCAGTTTGTGCAGCAACATGTTCCTCTGCCGGGCTGAGAGCAGTCAGCGCTGTAGGTGGGAGAGTGACTGATGCTGACTCCGTAAGAGGAGGACCACCAGAGAGGAGGACCGTTAAAGAAACCAGGAGAGGGAGGGGGAGAGGGAGAGGGATGGAGGGGGAGGTGACTGAAAGCTGGAGTCACTGGAGCTGAGGTGGAGGAGGTGTTTTTATGTTAAAGAAAGATGTGGAGAGGAGAAGTACAGTCTGCCTAATGAGACCGGACCTGGAGAAATAAAATACGATTTGAAAATAAGATACCCTGTAAGGTTCAATACATATACCATCCATACAAAAGTGGCAACTGTGAAACTGATACTGACATTTGCCAACCTTAAAAAATAAAGCATGTTCAAAGTAAGGAGAATCTATTTGGCCTTAATATTTTGTTAAATTGTAAATGTCTATCAGTAAGTGTTACTTCCAGGCTTTAGCTGTAGAGTGGGTACCACTAGTGGACTGACTGAAATAAGGGAATGGGTGGTGGCTGAAAAAGATTTCAGTTTTGGCAGCTCGCTGAACAACAGAGAAACTTTCTAATGACTATTGACACAGGGGATCAATCTGTATCAGAAAGCAGAACCTCCTGGATGCAGATGGCACCGTTTTTACTTTCAGATACTTGCAGCTGATATTAGTCCTCATAACCCCAAATTAGATGGATATTGTTAATGGGGTTTTATTTTATATGGGGACCCAAAACAACACTCGCAGGCTAGTCAATTTGCAGCAGATAAACTGTCTGTGTATTTTAATATGCCGTCAGTTTGTGTGGCTGTAAAAGAGAGTTTTTTTCGTCTCAATGGGACTTCCAGGTAAAATAAGGTAAAATGAAAATATACAGACCTGATGATCCACACTTGCTTCCCCGCTGCCACACACAGTTTGTACTGTAACTAAAATTATGACACAACTTTCAGTAGGTTATTGTTGTTTAAAGGTCCATACAGTTTGAAGGTAGATGTCCATGTGTAGTTTGATTATAGATCAGGTCTAGGTTCTATATTAATACTGTGAAAGTATCAAAGCCTCAGTCCACAGAGAAATGCACACAGCCTGTATTCAGAAACTGAGCCTTAAAATGAGTCATCAGGACTTCTGTAACTTTGTGATGTCACAACAAAGCAGTCCCCACCCTCAGCTATACACCAAAGCCCCGCCTACCTGGACCGACCATCCAACATTGCAGGATTTGGTTTCTCTGAGTGTTTACCTGAAATCTGTTCAGTTTAATGATCAGTTTTTTAGGAGCCATATGCATTAACTTTGGATTTGTTAAATCAGTGGTTGATATTATGAGACGATAAAGGACTTAATAAAATGTGTTGATGCAAAATGGTGCTTGAAGGAAACAGTAGTTAGAATTGATATCTAAAGTAGCTGCTGTTGCCCTGGTTTCTCACTGCTGATGCTGCACGACTGACTACAACACTGATGCTGGTCATCTTCTTCAATCTAAAGAATAAAAGCAAAGATTCATTTTATCCAATTTATTATAAAAACAAATCAGCAAAATTTAAACAGAGATTACAATGTAGAAAATGTGAGCCCCAAACTTCCTAAAATAAGTTGCATCCTTAATTTCCCATAATGCCTTTGGACTCTTCTTTAACCCGTTCTCTCTCTCTCTTTCCTCTACATCTGTATCAGTTTGTACTGTAACTGTAACTAATATCTCACAGCTCTCAATAGGTTATTGTTGTTAATTAAGAACAAACAAACTGGTGTGTCTTCTATTTTAACAGTTTGTTATACCAACAGAGGAATTAAAAACGCTCATATGAACTAAATGGGAATAAATGTTGGCAGGGATTACTTAAGAATTTATTTGTGCTATTTAGAAAAAAACTAGATGAGATTTAAAGGCTGATTACGTAAGAAACCCGTTCTTAACCATCTGAATCGCAGGTTTGATACCAGTACGTTTATCTACACAGTGAATACTGAATTCTTTATGTTCATTCCATTGTTTAAAAAAAAAAATACCTCATCAACTCAGAACCAGAGCCAGAGTGAACCTGGCTGTAAACGCCTTGTGTGGAGCTGGAGCTAAAACATTCATAAATACAACAGCATCTTTAATCAGTGGTGACAGATGGAAAACAGAAAGTATTTAAAAACACACTAGTATTACTTGTTTTGATTGTACAGTGAAATTCCTTTGTTTAGTTTAGGGAAATATCATTTGCAGGATGTTAAAGACACTGGGGGCTGAATTCAGTCTTGGATGGTTAAATCCACACCACGATGGATCCTACCCCCCCCCCCCCACCCATCAGAAGCCACTCACTGAATGTTGGGATTCAGCTGTGGGGACGAGACACACCACAGTGGTGTCTGTGCAGCAGGGACGGGCGTACGAGGTCGGCTGAGACTGTTTGTGGAGAGAGGTGTGTGGTTTCATGCCCCAGACGGCCTGGAAGCAGTGCCCACAAACTCCTGCATGCTGTGTGTGTGTGTGTGTGTGTGTGTGTGTGTGTGTGTGTGTGTGTGTGAGAGAGACACACAAGGCACAAGGACGCCTCTGGAGGGTTTACAGTCCATGTTTCCTGTTGCTGTTTCTGCTGAGGAACACCAAACCTACCTTGTCATTCATTCATCACTGAGTCATGAATATTTAGATAAACCGAACGTTTTTTCTTCCACTGAGTGTCACACAGGGATCCGAGTCTGCTAGTGTGAGATGGATGTATCCAGTTAACATCTGTCCAGATGTTTAGTCAGACAGAGACGGCGAGCGCAAGGACCTGCCGCTGGCGGGGCTGTTGCTGTAGGCGTGCGAGTTGTCCCTCTCCCTCTCCTTCTCCTTGTCTTTGCTTTCGTGTTTGTGCTTGTGCTTGTGTTTGTGTTTGTGCTTCTTCTTCTTCTTCTTGTGCTCGTGGTGGTGGTGGTGATGGTGGTGGCCGTGCTCGCTGCCATGTTTAGAGGATGAGGAGGTGGTCTCTTTAGAGAAGGAGGGCGCCGGCGTGGCGGGCATGGAGAGCATAGACTGTTCGACCGACGGCGGCTCTTTACCTGGAACAAGAGGCGCAGAAGGAGTGTGACTGACCTGGTCGTGGGTTTATTCAGTTTCAGATGATGAGTGAAATATTGTGCGTGCACTTACCTGGTGTAGAGGGTCTCTCTAACAGATTGAGATGATGGTGGATGAAGGCTTGACTGTCATGAACAGTCTCCATATCAATATCTTCTTCTTCCATGGTGTTAAACTACAACAGACCAGAACTTCACATCAATACCAATGAAAATCACATGAAAATCACCTGTACAATTCTTGTATAATAAAGACAAAACAGAGAATTTACATTAACAGAATACATCACATCAGTAAAACTTAAGTCCATCATTAATTCCTGAGCAGAATAATGATTTTAGAGGAGCAGAACAAAGCTGAGTGAAGCATGAGCAGGTCAAAAGTCCTTTACCCTGATCTTGTAGCGCCCTCCTCTTGCATCATCATCCTGTTGCTGCAATACCTGTCCCGGTTCTGGAGGGGACCCCAGTGGGGTGTCAGCCTTCCTCTTCAGGCCCTGAGGTGGTTGGCCCACCCCGCATACCCCTAATGAAATAGGATCTGGCTCTTCATCCACCTGCAGACACAAACAAAGAACCTTGAATCAGGGTTCTCACTCTTTTCTAGAGCTCATTTTCCAGGACTCTTCCAGGACATTTCCAGTGATGATCTAGCTCATATGACAGACCAAAATCTAACCATACACCAACTGTTACTATCTGTGGAAGTCTGATTTAAAATAAGTGGAGTCAATACTTGGTTATACTTATCTATGAAATTATCTCTTAAAAGCTTCATCAATTATGAAATTATGACAAATGAAGTGAGTTAATAGTCTACCTGAAATAGCTTCACACATACGTTGTATTTTCTGTTTACACGACATTAACTGTCCTGATAATCAACAATCCCACACCACTTACAGCTGCGTAGCTCATGCCAACGCCGTGGATGCCTATACTGGCAGGTGTGTCCATGACGGTGCTGACACCGAGCTCGGGCTTGATGGTAGGGTTGAGCACAGCTTTCTTCTCCTTCAGGTTGAGCACGAGGCCCAGTTCAGGCAGGGGCAGGCAGGAGGGACGGGTCAGACCAAACAGTGTGTAGTAGAGGTTCACAGCGTCGCATCGGAGCCGCCAGTCATGTGAGGTACCTGGGAGAGTAAGATGGAGACAACAGATGAATTTGTCCTGGTGACCTAAGATGCTGGTCATCCTTCCTTTGTTTCCCTTTGCCTCCTGTCACCTCACATGAAAATGTTTTCTTCAAAAATGTCCCAAAAAAATCCTAAAAAAAATCTGTCAGATAATCAAACACATCACCATCAAGGTTGCACACATTGCAGAGCAGCCTTAAGAAACACAGGCACTGAAAATGCATTTCTAGCTCAAAATGCGTGTGAACGCTGAGAGCTGAATGAGATTGCTGAAGCAATGCTGAAGAAGCTGAAGCAGTGCTGAAGTAGCTGACGCAATGGCTGAAGATTAAAACCAGAACTTGTAAGATGGAGATTGAATGGCATGAAATGGTTGAAAAAGGCCTGAATTGTTGATAGAAAGTGTAACAAATAGAACAAAACTGTACAAAAATGTGCAAAATGTACAAAACAGAAAAGCCTGTCAGTTGAAAGCTGAAGGAGATTTCTGAAACAATGCTAAAATGGTTATGGTTTTATGCTAAAAAGCAGCTCATATTTACTTAGTACAGTGCTTTGAAAAATTAGATGCCAAAATGTTAAATTGGAGGAGCTGCAAAAGCCGAGGACTGAAACATGTTATTGAAACAGTTGAAAGCCAAATCATTTACTGCCAAAGGTGGAAGTAGGAATAAAATGCCTTAAAACTGTGAGAAATCATTTGTATTATTAGAAAGAAACAGAAAGATGAACTGTATTCTAAACAATAGAAAATTTAATTTCTTAACAGTTACACTAGACAGAAATTGGTCTCAGTTGTGAAGTTTTTAAATTTTGTAAATACAATCCAATCTGACCTCAGAACAGTTTGAAGGACTGAGTGTAAGTATTCTAAATACAGTGCAAGCTGACCAGAGAACAGCTTGAAAGGTCTGAGTACTGAGTGTAACAAGTCTAAATACAGTATAAGGTGACCTGAGAACAATGGAGATGGTGCTGATGTGTGTCTGTCAGTATGTGTGTGTGTGTGTGTGAGAGAGAGCAAGAGAGAGAGAGTCTGGCTGTGGAAGACACAGAATCATACAAATCTATGGGAGCAAGGGGTCAGCGAATCTCACAAACTCCTGCCATTATATAGAAAACAGTATGTAATAACAGCAAAATTATCACAGTCAGCACCAAAAGACTCTCCTGAACACGTCTATGTGGTTTTAGTGTTCTCACAGCAAAAAATAAGGAAACAGGAGCAAGTTACAAAAAAGGGTCAGTTCTACTTTTCTCCTGAAATCAGCTCCTGAATATGTATTGCAGTCTATAGTTGGATGGTACTCCAATCACTTTGAGGCTCACTGTTCAAATTCTGTAAGTCTCTGTGCTAAGGTAGACACTTTCTATGAAACAGCGCAGATTTGCTACAACCTAGGAGGAAATTATGTGTGAAGACTAAAAAACAGATTTTTTCAGACAAGTTCTATAGCGTCTCCCACTCTAGCGATGATGTCATCCACTCTAGCCCTGAACATTCCATACAATACACACCCATTATAATAATGGGCAATAATTTAAAAACAGTAAAAGATATGGAAAAGTTGAATACAAGTTTAATAGCTGAAAGCCTTGTGAACATTTAAAGTTTGAATGAAGTCTCTACTGTAGCTGAAAGTATACAGAAGTAGTTGAAGTTCTAAGAGCAGAAAGTTTTCAAGGATTTGAACATCGTTTCCATTCATTTGAATGGCTAAAAAATAGCAGAAATAGCGTAATATTTCAGAAATGATAAATATGTAGAAAAAACTGAGTTCATGCAATAATCTTCAGAAGAAGCTGAATAATTTTGATAGCTGAGTGGTTTCTCTAGTACAAAGTATGAAGAAGTAGTTAGAGACTGAAAACGGGATGGAAGAAAAATAAGAATTAGAAGAATAAAGATTTGAATAACAAAAGTGTGAATGCCTCAGCATTACTTCATATTGGCATGTAAATGTCTTCAGGCTGGGACCCTTATCAAACGTATAAAGCCTGGGCCGGTTTGGACGATGTGTGCTGGTGTTATAACAACTTCCTGTTTCATGGTGAAACATCAAAATTCGCAGTGGCACCACAGGCAGGCCATTCAACAAAAACTGAAAAGCTCCGCGATTTAGTATTGCAAAGTTCTTAAGACTATACTGACCAAATATGATGTCCATCTGATCAGTTCTGTAGGAGGAGTTTGTTGTTTGTATGAGTTTTCAAGCATGTTTAGCCCCTCAATTAGGCGATGAATTTTATGGAGAATAACAAGAAGAGACAGCAATTTCAAGAGGGTCCTCCTCTGTCGGTGTTCGAGCGCTGATGAGGGACAGAGGGATGAAAAGACAAAGGACTGAGGAAAAGGGAAAAAGGAAGGAAAACAGGAGTCAACATCAAACCTGAGCTGAGGGAGGCCCTACATGTTCTTTAACTACACATTGTACCTGACGTCCCCACGAGAGACAATACCAGCACCACTAGATAATGAGTTCTCAGCGACATGAAGCTGAATACATCATTATACGGTTCAGTGGAGTCGCAGCGCGCTGAGAGTTGGAGGGAATTAAACACCAAATACTGCTGAAGGTGATGATTCAGAGGCCTGGTGCCGAACAAGAGGGGTGGACTGTGGCTTTGGAGGAAGGTTGAAATATATCACTCTAATGCAGCGGGCCCTCCTGGGAGGGCATAGAGCCACTGCAGGGGGGGTGTGTAGGGCCAGGGGAAACATATGAGTGAAACTATGAGCTGAATTAAATTTCTTTATATAGAGATAATAAACTAAAGTTTGCTGCTGCACTTTATTTCACTAACATTCAACATGGATCCTTTTTTATTAGCTCCTTCCCCTGTCATTGTTAATGATTGTGCGGGTGGGGAGGGTGGGGAGTGGGGCTTCCGATGGAGGGGGGTGCCAGTGAAAGTTTGAGAAGCTGTAAGAGCAGCAGAAAGTTCTCTGAGGTTTGTGTTCCTACAGCTCTGACCTTCAGCCGTGAAACATCATCCTGTGTGAGTGTGGTGTTTAACACATGGGGGGCTGTGGCTTATGTGGGAGGAGAGGGTAAAACAACCAACACATTTTCATTACACAGTATTCAAGGTTCCCTCATGCTGGTCCCTGTGTATTTAAACTGGCAGCAGAGTCACTGACCCACACCAACTGACCGACAAACAGAAGTTCAGCTGTCTCTCTGTTCATCCTTCAGGCCTGTAACTCAGTGAATTCAATCACATGTCGGGGCAGAGGGTCTTCAGGAATATGGCATCGTGAACATACACTTGTATTTGGGTTTTGAGGCTGTGTGTATTTGGATTGGCAGACTGAACCGTTGTGGCTTGGCTGAAAGACACATAGGACCCCCTGAAAGAGAGAGCAACAATGAAACCTGAATACACAATAGAAGGCAGAACCATGTGCATCCATGGTGGAGACGCTGCACCAAAAAGTAGACCTGAACCTTCTTCAGTTCATGATTGGAAGAAACAAACGTAGAATAATGAAAGAAGAAAAAGCAGACAAACATCTGAGCCAACAAATATAAAAGCTGCTGATACTTCTGCACCTACAGCAATGTGTCAGAGACACTGATGACAATCACCTGAGGGACAGAAGAGCCAACAACAACGCCACCGAGTTACTGGGGTTGTTACATGGCGTTTCCCAAACGACCAATTAATACCAACGAGGAGGGTGTGCTGGGTTTTCTGTTACAGCCAAATATCTGAGAGAACCACTGTGTTATGGTGATGTAGCAGAAAGATACTGTAGAAAAACAGTGTTTTACAATTTGCTTCAGACCAAGTGTTGGTGATCCTGTATCAATCAAAGTTTATCTGTATAGCACTTTCATACAGGTTAGTGCAGTTCAAAGTGTTTCACAGACAAGTGATGAGCTAAAAAGAAAAGGACAAATCAAATAAGAAACTGACAATGAGATACAATAAAAAAGATTAAAAAGCTATAGTAATACAAACGAACAAAAAAAACTAAAACTAAAAACTGAATAATGAAATAACAGATAAAATAGAATAAAATACTATTTATAACATAGATACAATACAATAAGTGAATAAAATAAAGAAACCATATAACCATATAAAAAACCATATTTAATTAAAAGCCAGTCTGAAGAAGTTTGTGTTGAGTTTACAGTTAAAGATTTCAACACTTGCGGCTGCTCTCAGAGGGTTCCATCTGCTTGGAGCATAAAAGCTAAAAGCTGCCACACCAAAGGTTTAGTCCTGTACTCCAGGACAATTAACAGACTCGTGCTAGAGGACCTCAGGAGTCGCACTAGTTCGTACTGTGTAAACACGTGAGACATACGTATCTGTCGGTGCAAAACCAGGAAGTGCTGTAAAAACAAAGTAGAAAGGCTCTCCACTGAGTGGTCAGCTTTATGGATCAGTGCTGACACACTTAGACAAATGATTCAACATCAATTAACGATCAAGTCACTGATCAAAGATGTCCGATCTTCTCTGGCTGCAGCTTCTCATATTTGAGGATTTGCTGCTTCAATTTGTTTTCTATCTTTTAAATGCAACATGTTTGTTTTTGTCAGACAAAACAAGCAGTTTACAGAGTTACTTCAGCTCTGGGAACGTTAGAATAAATGATTCATAAAAATTAGACTGATTACTCATTAATGAAAATGATTGTTAGTTGCATCTTCTGTCAAGCTGCACAATCACAGTACTACAGGCATAGTACTGCACATCGTTATACATTTAATAGGAAATGAATGTGCAGACACGTGTCTGGAAATAAGACAAATCTCTGCAGCTTTTCTCAACAGGAATATCTAAGAAGAGATGGACAGAGATAAGAAGAGAAAGGAAAAGAACGAGTAAAATCCTGAAAGACATTGAAACATCAAACTACTGATATCTGCAGTCAGATGCTGCTTCACTTTAGCTTCAAGCTCAAAGAGAAGCAAAGTCTGGACACCAACTGATTGAGACACAATTGCTTCATCACCCATTAGAAAACAGTTCATTCAAACCCCTCTGGGATCGATTCTGATCACACACACCATCCAATCAGTGTCAGTGAGCTGAGCAACAGAGGACTGGTTTAGTAGTCCGATATGTGTCCGTCCAGTCAAACACATGTAAAGGGGAACTCACTGGATGTAGACTATAAACCTGCCATGGGAGACGTTCTCCTCCCTTTCCTCTTCCCCCACCTGTTTGCACCTTTAAAATCCCCTTTGCTACAGGAAACAACAACAACCTCTGAGCTGCAGCCTACACACCGAACATGCCGTTTTGATGACGATCTGGATCATGTACAATCACACAACTGACACGTCTTTACTGATTATGACGTTTTCTTTGCGAGGGAATCATCCATTTTAACCAGAGTGCAAATGTTCCCCCAAGACAGGTTCCTATCGGACACTGTCGCTGCATCCTAAGCTCAGCACCGCCCAAAATGATTGTGATTGGTTTAAAGAAATGCAAAGAAGCCAGAGTGCTTTCTCCCCTACGGCAGACCATCCAGCTCTGACACAGAGCTGTGGAGTTAGCTCTGCATGTGTGAGACTAAGGGGAAGTTAATTTATCTCTGCCTTTGTCTATATGAAAGACAGAACGTGATGGTTTTACCTCATTTTATGACTGAGATGATTCTAGATCACAGATGATATTAATGATAGAAAGAAATCTGTGATCTGTGACTTGATGGATGTGTTTATCTAAAAGACTTCAGTCTGACTACGTCCTTATTGTCAGGGGCTTAAGTTGGAATAGACACTGTAGCAACATGGAGAACAAAAAAACATCTGAACTGAATGCACAGGGATAAAAAATGAGAACAGTATGTCCAGTAAACCAGAGGGCTGGTGGTGAACTGGGTTCTCCTTGGTCTCTGTCAGCAGAAAACTATGACCCTTGCTGGGTTCTTGGTCATTTCACTGACCAAAGCCATTAATGTCTGGTTAGTGAGTTTGGCGACTCGAGGAGGAGTCCTGGTGGTTCCAGACTTCATGTCACAGTCATGGAGTTGTTGCTGAAATGCGCCACTGGGAACTTTCAAGTCAATAACAAGACTAAATCTGCAGCCGCTGTAGCTTGTGACAAACTTTCAGACGGCACCAGCAGGTTTTTAAATTCCTCCTCAGATCTGAAACCGCAGAGAAACCAGAAGAGAACTAGTAAAATGAGACTGGCTCCTGTTGTGACAGACTTTGGAGTAATAGTGAATAGGCACTGCTGGCTTCGATAGACAGTAAGAAAATGTCCCATCTCTTAAGGTGACATATAAACATGTTCGGTCTCTGCAGTGTCTTGCCTCATCTACAGGGATTCACTTTAACTTTGTGCCAGGTGAAACCAAAGAAACTGTCAGTGAATAAAATTTTTTTTCATGCGTTACTTGTTGTAGAGCCGTGAGAGCTCATCTTGTAAGAAACACTAAACATGAATTAAATGTAATTTTGTCAGTGTAATTGCTCATAGTTGTAGTTGGATCAGTCCATGTGTGCTTCCACACTACATCATCAGAGCAGTGTATAAAACTAAGCTGTAATTTGTTCTTGAACGAAAAACCCGAAGAGAAACTGTCCAAAACCCACTGACCGTTTAATGCATTTTTGAATCCAACACTGTACAACCCCAAAGCCTAATGAGAATACTGAGCAGCCTGTTGGAGAGAGTCACCAAAGAGAAACAGAATCCAGGCTAAAAGACACAATGTTCTTTTCTTGATGAACTGACTCTAACCAAACACAACTGAGTCTGACATGTTCCTGCAGGAGAGCGGGAGGGCTAAAACTGGGATAAAGGGCCACAGCTTTGTTCGCCACATCCTCAACACACTGTCAACTGCATCTGATCGGCGGTGATGGAGGATTTACAAATGTTTCGGTCATATCCCCAGTCACAAGCTCAGACTGATGCACCACACACACTGAGTTTGTATCAGTGTGATGAAAGTTTATTACTCATTACTGTGCACACACATATACATACCACACACCCATACACACTCATATATACTGATAGAACAGCCATTAGGGGCAGTTTAGGATTGAGTATCTTGCCCAGTGACACTTCGACGTGCAGACTGGAGGAGTCGGGAATTGAAGCACCGACCCTCTGATTAGAGGTTTGACTCGCTTACCTCCCAATGCATGTGTCTCACCTGAGTTCATGAGCTTCCAGAGTTGGTCGACCAGCGCTTCATTACACAGAGCCGAGTCTGTCATCTTTGTGAACGGTGGATTCTTACATAGCATCCCCAGGATCTTATGTCTGATTGGATGACAAAAAGGAAATAAGAAGGTTTAGTAACACAAAACAAGTATTTCTCTCTAACTTTGGAAGACACCCACTTGACTTGCCTAACTGAGAAAGTTTACCTTTAGAATTAATTTATGCATGGAACAAGGCTGCAGATTCTGTCAACCTTTACTTAAAGTGAAATCATTTTGTGGAGGGTTTTTTTTGGAGCCACTATGAACAGGAGGAATAATTACAGCAAGAAAACTGTTTCAATGCACATGTCTGTGTGTAATTATTGTATTAAGTTACTCTTGAAAAATTTAGAGTTTAAACCTCCTGAAGGAGTCATGGTACTGAATAAAAATACACCTCTGATTAGAGGTGAAATCACTGATATTCTCTTACTTTAAAATCTCCTCTTTAAAAGATTTTAAATTTTACTAAGACAAAAGTGCTGACATTCATTTCATATGGAGCTAAATTCCATGAATCCTAAGGTAAACATTAGCATCAGACCATCAGTAATATGTTTTCTAATATTCTCACCACATTGCTGTTTCATGTAATTGTATAAGAACTGACAACAGATTTGGGAAGTTGGGATGTAATGACATAAAAACAAACAGAAACCTTGAGGCGAGGACACTGTAAGGTCCATAATGTGCAGCATGAATGTGTGTGAACAGAGTGCAGATGTGCTGGGTGTCCACTCACCTGACATAATGAGTCGGGTCGTTCTGCACCATGATGAGCAGCCACTGCAGCTCTGCTGCACTTCTTTCAACTGTAGACCAAAAAACAAAACATCATGCTCACAAAGAGAAAACAAACACAACAACCTTGATACAAAGACATGCCACTGTGGGAAAAATGATGAAACAAGAGATGTCGTTATAAAGTCGAACTACAACACCAAAAAAAGACTTATCTCCAGCTGCAGGAAATCAAATTACAGGAAATATGGTCACAACTTCCTCTCTCCGAGTTACAGTGTTGAATAATAACCAGAACATTATTATGTCACAGTGAAGTTGACCTTTGTCCTTTTGGATATATAATCATCACTTGATTTTACCCTTATAGACATCTGAGTTATATTTTGTCATAATTAGTATGAAGTAGTAGCATTAGTATGAATTCTTGAGTTATGGTCACAAATGTGTTTTGTGAGGTTACAGTGACCTTTGACCTTTGACCACCAAAATCATCTATTTGGGCCAAATTGAAAGAAATTCTCTGTTGGATGTTCATTAGGTTCATGAGAATGGGATGGACAGGTGGGTGGATGAACAATCTGAACAGATAATACCTCCACCCACTGCTGTCACCAGCATGGAGGGATACAAATTTGTGCAAATTTTTTTTTTTTCAACTAATAGTCACTTATCATGTCCTAATTATACACTGATTGGCATTTCAATAGGGGATTTGCCCCCCCCTCTGAACTCTGAGCAGTAAGTGTTCTCTTACATACACTATGAATGCACAGCCGCTTCCCCAAATTTATAACGTAGACACAGACTCATTTAAGATTAATGCAAGAGCCAATAATACTGATCTCCAGGGGCCTGTGAGCTGGATCCATGAGCTTCATAACAATACCAATATCACTTGTGTTAAATGTCACACCTCTTGTATAGTCCACCAGAGCCTCCAGGGCAGCAATGCGAACATCTACGAAGTGTCCGTACTCAGCGTAGGACTTGAAGAGTAAAGGGTCGCTGGGGATGTGGCCGTTCTTCTGAAGCTGACGGATTGCTCTCAGACAACTGGAGAGAAGAGGAAGACAGGAAAAATGAAGCAGATTATTCCAGCTGTATGAAAGGTATTCAGAAAGGTGACTAACAGAAAGGTGACGAGCCTTTTACTGTCCAGATAACACCAACATGAACTCTTGTGACTTCATAGATGATAAATAAATAATACAACCCTCACATCCTGTGACTTTGTCTTTCCTTTTCCGCTGACTTTATTAACTTGTAACACAGACATGAATAATATAAACAAGATAAATATGACAAAGATGGACATTATTTTCCAAAAAATCCCTGCAATGCTTATTGTTAGAGATGGAAACTTCTCAACTAAATAAAAATGATATATTTTACATTTTATTTTAATTGAAATGTCTCTTCCATATCTGCATTCCAAAATAAGCGGAAAAAAAAGACCGGCATAATTCTCAGCAACCAATAACAAGCTAAAACTCGCCCCCCTTATTAAATAATTGCACATAAATCGTTGTAATCTTTGTTGTAATGAGTGGACCTAAAACTAGAAAATCAAAACAAACATGACAAACAGGAGGTAAAGAATTCACCAGAGATAGACGACGCTAGACGCTCAAACAGCAACTCAGCAGAAACGATGCACTCAGTGCTCCAGATCATCGGTAAGGAAATTGTGATTTCAGGGCTGAGCATAAAGTGGATTTACACAAACTCAAAGAACATGAAAACCGAACTCCGAGACTTGAAACAGGAAATTTACCAAAAACTTTCTGCGAACTCCACACGAATCCAGGCTCACGAACCAGATTGAATGAAGCAAAAGCACATATTGTTGAGGCTGAGACTATGAAAGATGCACTGAATAAATCAGTGAAAAAACAGAATGACATGCAGGAAAAACTGACAGAGTTGGAAGGACAGTCTATGTGAAATAACATTTGCATTTATGGTGCACCTGAAGAGAAAGAATGCAAAAAAAAAAAAAGAAGCACTTCTCTTGTTACTCAGTTGACAAAATACGTCGAAACCCTTTCTCATATCACTGCACACTGTGCTGTATTTCATGTACTATAAAGAGAGAGAAAGCTCAGAAAACTGTCAGCCTTTCTTATGAATAGGAAGCAATATGCCAGAATTTTTACATTATTTTGTGATGTGAAACTGAGATGAGGAGCTGCAGGGAGAAACATCAACAAAACACACACAGGAGCACCTTCTGCTCTGTACCTGACAGTGATGGTGTTTCTGAAGCTCGGCAGCAGTTTCTCCATGTTGAGGAATCGGGTGATCTCCTCCAGGATGAGCCGGACGTCGCCATTTAAATTGTCCACTGTCCGCACCTCGTTGTTGATGCTGATGGCTGGGGTCAGGGAATTGGTCAGTGCTTCAATCAGTTCTGCACGGTAGTAGTTGTCTGAAAACTGAGGACAGGTGGAGGGGGGGGGGAAGAGAAGAAAGTAGATACCTCTGCTGATCACTGGGAACAAAGATTTACTGTTGGCAGCTGTAAAATAACAAAATTTAAACAAATGTCTTTTTTATGTTTTTAATAAGCCAAGAGAACCATTCATGTATAATCTGTGTATTTGTTTTTGTTTGAGTCTTAAAGAGTGAAATTGTGTAAAGATGCATCTTTACTTTGTTTTTTCTGTTGTCGTTGTACTTGATGAGGTCCAGGATAAAGTTGAGGACGTCTTTGGGACAGAGGTTCTGGACATCTCTGAGCAATGCCATGGCAACTGGCATCGTCTGACATTTAAGACAAAGATGAAACATCAATCACGATATATCGCTACTGAAGAGATGAAAAAAAACAACATCAGCTCAGTTATACAGTGTGCTGTAGTGTAGAAAACAACCAATACTGGAATCTTGAGGCTGATACCAAAATTTGAGAATATTAACGGTCCCGTATTTTTGTTGAAGTGTTGATTTATCAGAAATAGGGATGCCCCGATTAACTGGCTGCTCATCATTATCAGCTGATTTTTATTAAAAAATATGTGACCGTTAGATGGGAAATAATGCTTCTAGTCACCAATGACCTTCAAACCGATCACCTGTGATTAATACTCGGGTGTCTGCGGCTGAGAGAAGCACTGTCTGTGAGACTGAACGTCTCACATGCACGCCATCTGCAATTCATGTCAAAAATGATCGTAGTAGATTTCAGGAAAACACTCAGAGAAACCAAATCCAATGTTGAATGGTGGGTCCTGCTGGGCGGGGCTTGGGCAATGGCTGAGATTGGTAACTGCTTAGTTGTGACATCACAAAGTTCCAGAAGTCCTGACGGCTGGTTTTAAGGCTCAGTTTCTGAATACAAGCTGTGTGTATTTCTCTGTGGACTGAGGCTTTGATACTTTCACAGTATTAATATAGAACCTAGACCTGATCTATAATCAAACAATACATGGACATCTGCCTTTAGACTGGATGGAGCTTTAAAAATGCAGTGACATAAACATAAACAGTTTTTGATGAGGATGTTCTGAGTGTGACACTTTACAGCTGTAAAACAAACTCGTCAGGGCTCTCTGGTGGACAAAATATGGAACAGCAACTGTTTTAATCCACTAAAAAAGTCTGAGAAGTCTCCAAAAGCCTGAGACCACGTGGGAAAGTAGCCTCAGACTGTGATCTGTGATAAGCTAAAATCATACAAAGGCATCAGAAATTTGATACCCCAATCAAGCCTTGAATAAGAGTCGAGGACGACTAACGAAGCTGTTGCGAGGACCAGTGTGTGTTGAAGTGTGTGGACCTGCCAGTGCATTTTGTTTGTCTGACTATACCTTTTGCAGGAAGTAGCTCTGGAAGTTGATGAAGCTGTTGGTCTTTACGATGTTGGGGCAGCTCTTACAGCAGAACATCCTGGTGAACAGGGACTTCATGGCTGGCGGGCCCTGCCACGTGCTCACCATGGCGTTGGCTATCTGCAAAGTTCACACGAGAACAGATGAACACATTACACAATTACTTTAGATCAGTGCTGTTCAAGCTGCAGCATGTGGAGGACAAACGTTTGGTTTCAGGATTTCTGCTCGACATATCAAATGTAAAATGTACACAGAAGTATGAGCTGCACACGGGTTAGAGTGATTATTTGAGAAATACTGTGTGGCACACAAATAACAAGTCAAGAATGTTGTAACTATTATAACAATGTCCCCCCTGACTGTTATAATTTTTGTGGTGAGGACTGAACTACAATGTAAGAGGCAAACGCACACATGAGGTTTCCTCAGGTATGAAGACCAGCGGCTCCAGTGGTCTTTGAGCTCCAACAGGATATTGGGGAATTTATGTTAATGTGGTAATAAAGGGCTAAGGGTCACTGGCGCAGGATGTTGTCATTTGGTTAGATAAATAAAGGGGAGTATGCACTAGTATGAGACCATTGCTCCTGTATGTGTGTGTGCATGCGTGCACATATTTTTTCTGTCAAGTGTTTTTAACATTTGTCAGTTTTTATGTGTTTTTGCCGTCAGATTTTCAGCCCTGGGCCATCCCTTCTGCCTTCCCACATTTCTACCAAAAACAAGCAAGTAAATGCTGTCCCTGCCAATCACAACGCAGCCAGGTCCCAGCTGAGGGTTAAAGTCAGTCATATTGAGCTCTGTGGTCGGTGTGGGTATGTGCGTCTGTGAGTTCATGTGTCTATATGCGTGTTAAAAGTGTGTGTGTGTGTGTGTGTGTAGTAGCGGTGGTAGAGGCAGTAGTAGTATATACCAAGGCCCAACATGGCAACTTAATGAAGAAGTGAAGTGCTGCCATTTCAGCCACCACTCAGTTTATCATGCTGTGAAAATATTGGTTCAGGTGGAAGTTGAACAGCGGAAATCCAGTGGGGTTAAAGTTGGAACCGACCAGATTCAGAGAATGGAGAATTTCCTGCAGCCACAGAAGAACAGGATTATTCAGTCAACTGATCTGAGAGCAGTGAGGGTTAAACTGCTGGGTGGCCTCGCTGGTGGGGAGGTTATATGTTGCTCTCATACTGTAGCTCACTTCCACAATGTCGTTTACACTAAAGATTGTATGTCCGAGATACTGTCATCTTCCATTAGAAATGAAAACAAGTTCTATCCCAAAATTTTGACATAAATTCAAAACAGATAAAAATTAACAACTTTGTTCCTCTGTTTTGTCCCTCTCACCGTGACTCACTCATCCAGACCTCCCAAACCTTCACTCATCTGACTAGCCCGAACCTAAAGCCCCATCCCCATTTTCTTTCATCTACTAATCTGTCCACATAGTCCCAGTATCCTTCCCTCAACTCTCACTCCATCTTTACCAAGCTAACTTCCATATATATTCTCTACCAATCCTACTTTCTGACGTTCTGTATGTGACTTTTAATAATTTTTACTGCCATTTGAAATTAATTTCAGAGCCATTTAAAAAAAAACAGTTTGTCTTCCACCAGATAAACCACATTAATGTGACCTCTGTCAAATTTGAGGAGTCTAAGTAAGGAACCAAAACAAAACCAGATCTGGGCCATCTGGACCTACAGGCTTTGACAGGCCAAAGTTCAGGACCTTACATAGTAAATCCATGAGATCATTATTTTAGTGGAAATTAGGTTAATTTGTGCATCAGTGAAAAGGTTCCATGTGACATTTATAAACAAGAAAACAGAAGAGCTGTGTTAATGACTCATTGTCACTGACACCAGAAGTCATGAGGAGCTGAGAGAATTCTATCTTCCAAAACAGAAACAGCAGAGCATGATTAAAAGCTGCATATTCATTTTATTTTGAAGGTTGGTGACCCCTGAACAGACTGAGATGATGTCAGGAACGTTAGGGAAAACGTATTTGCACCTTTTGACAATCTGCTCCATCAAGCTCATCTGTAAATCAATCACTACTGAACTCCCATCAGTGCAGCGACCGGTCATCGGCCTCCATATTCCAGACAAGTAGGTTTTAATCAGTGAAGAATCCCTCATCCACTCACAGTGTGCTTTATATGTCCTGAAAAAATCTGTTTCAGTCATCTGCGCACCATGTGGTTCGTATAAATAAAGCTTTAGCGACAACTGTGGTAACTGGTACATTCATCATACAGACTCCAGAGTTCTTCTCAAATGCTGTGTGATGAAATGGAGTACATCCTGTAGTGTCACACATATATTCATGAGTGTTCTACTGTAGCCAGGCTGCTGCTCGGAGGCTTCACTTTGTAAAATTCAATGTTCAAAACCTTTATGCTGCTGAACACACACACACACACACACACACACACACACACACACACACACACCAACAACACACACACACACACACACACACACACACACACACACACACACACACACACACACAGAGAGAGAGAGAGGACAAGACGCTTGTAAATAAGCTTGTGTGATTAATTACTAAAAGCCCAATTTGTGCATCTGTGTGTGATAAGAAACAACTTAGCCATGTGCACATGTGATTCCTTACTCACAGATGTGCATGTGTACAAACTTCTGTGTGCACACCCTGCGACTGCACATGCACATAAGTGTGTGCATATGATTCTTAACGTCAGGCTTTAAAAAATGACGTTTAATGTGGTTAAAGCAGGAAGTCAGTAAATCACTCTGCACTGATCTGTGAATGAATGTGGATGATCTTTACAATATCTGCTGTCCACAGCTGCTTTATACTGTATGAAAAGTTTCTCCTTCAGTTCATTAAAGCCCTGTGAACGAGCGCGGAGCACAGTGCTGTTATGCATGGCCGTTCACTGTGTTCACTTTCATTAAATCACCTGAAAACGACACCAGGCTGTTGTATAACCGTATAGACTTCTGCACACATAAGATTAATCGGTTATAACTAGATATTCTGCTTTTTAATAGCCTATGATGAGCCCTGGTAACCGGACATCACCTTTATAGAAAAGCAACAGACTCCATTGACAAAAACATTAATTTTACCTCAATGCAGAACACAGGGAGTTGCTGCTCTACTGCTGTCTCAGTTGGTTGGTTTTGTTTGTGTTATCGTGTGGCTTTCAGTGGTGGCAGTATTCGAAACTTTTACTTTAGTAAAAGCACCACACCATCACACAAACAAAGACACAACAGACTTTGAACATAGCATAAAATGGCTGTTTCTGGTTAAACAAAAAGGTCTGTCTGTGTAGGAATCCTTTCTATAATCTTGTCAGACACTTATAATAAAAAACAATGACACAGGAACACATACCCTGGCTAAACAAAAGCAGGCCTGCATGCGGACTTTGTAGAAACACTGTTCTTGCTCCAGGATGTCAGTCAGGGCCAGTCTGGAGGCAGGAGTTGGGAACTTCTCCAGCGCTGAGATAGCCTCCTCCTACAGAAAGATAAGGTACACTCAACATTTGTAAGCAACTAACGGCTAAAAGAACTCAAAGATGTCCAATCAGCTTTTGTGTGCTGAGAAGACGGATACACACACACACACGCACAGCTTCTTGTAACAGATAACGACCTGCAGCTACAACCTGTAAATGAGAAGAGCAGCAGAATACACAGGATGAAATGTTAATGACATGTATTTGACTTTAAAAGTAACAGTGACACTCAAGTAAAAATGAGAAGCTGCTACAGACTGTATATGTCCTGAATTACTCTTGGCTAATTAAAGAGTGAGGAGAGATTAGGAGGAGATATTAGTACTGAGTACTGAGTAGTACTTCTGGTACTACTTTTGATGGAACCAATCCCAACTGGAAGCACGCATTACAAGAGCAGGGATCCGTCTCCAAAAACAAGTGAGTTTAATGATTTACAAAAGCCACTTTGGAAAGCTACTTTTGTCATTAGCCCACCTGTGCAACCACATCCCTCTCATAGCGTAGCTGATACTGCCACATGAAGTCGGCCTGTTCAAACTCCACCTTCCTCAGGATGGACATGTCTGGGTCGATCCGGATCCAGAGGAGAGGAGAGTCGGCACTACAGAGGAAAGAAGAGACACGTTCATGAAGACAAATGTAACGTAGCTCAACTCCTTCCTGTAACATTTAACCTGAACGAGGTGTGAATGATTTAAATCATGTGGATGTGGCCGACTGTGTGACAGACAGGAAACGGTGGCAGCACTAATGTCTTACTCCATAGCTGACAGATCCATGTCGACCTCCTCTCCATTCATCAGAGGGATCTTCTTTTTCTTGTTTCTGGGCAAAGAAACCAAAACAACAATCAGTGATTTGTCAAAAGCTAAAGACTAACATGGGGAACATTCTTCTTTTTTTCCAAACTCTTTTTGTTTTTGACATTTTGAGATATTACACTAGAATAGACACAAGAGAACCAAAGAGAAAAACATCGCAGCTGGAATAGAGACTTACAAGATTAACATACAAGAAAAAACCACAGAACCACAGAGAAAACATCGACTTTAAGATTTACATGAACTCAAAGACAATGACTGACATATGCTGCACAAATGGATGAAAACTACTACAGCACCCACATAACCATGGCAAATGATATACTATCCCATAGCTGATCATTTAAAAGCCATTTACTCAGTGAAAGGTTCTTTGTTTCTCTCTCTATTTCTGACAGGTAGTCAGGCGAGGAAACAGAATCTGTGCTCGTAAAGAGTCATGAGACATGACAGACGAATGTGTCCTAAACTGAGAGAAATAGGATTCTGCTGCTGACCCTGCCAGACAAACACTGAACTTTGCCGACACAGGACTTCTGAGACCATGGACAGTGTGTGTTAGACAACAGGGAACCTTGAACAACTGAAACACCAACTAATGGTTGGTGGTAACAGTAACAGGTAGTGTTTTGTATGCTAGTTTTTTTTTCTAATTCTAACAATAATATGTTGAAAAGTCTTTATTGATCCCAGGGGGGAAGCTCTGATGTTGCATTGGCAGAAAATATAAGAATAACAAAAATATATGAGCGCAAGTGAAGTCAAAATACAAGGCAAGCAACATACATACAGTGCCCATGATAAGAGTTGCACCTTAAACTAATAATCAATAATCATCTGAGCAAAGTGACATAATGGTGTGAATATTATAAGTCAGCGAAGCAAACACTAGAACAGAGTACGGTAGGTAATAATATAAAACTATCTCTAAATGAATATACTAATAATATGATAATAGTATATAAGGTAATAATATGGTAAAACAACACATTATAACATATATAATATAGAATATACAGTGTAATAAAATTAATATTAAGCATGCAGAATTCACCGCTCATGTGTGAATGAACTAATGTGTTTTGCTGTAGTCGGTACCGTCTGCTCTTGGAGTGGCAGGGGATGTCATGTTTGAGGCTGTTCTCCTCTATCTGCAGAGTGTGGTTGAAGGACCCATCCAACTCCTGCACTGTCACCTTGATGGGACCCTGCAGGGAAAATACACAGAGGATTATTCATTCATTCATTCATTTTCTACCACTTATCCTCTAGTAGGGTCGCGGGGGGGCTGGAGCCTATCCCAGCATCCTTTCGGGCGAGAGGCGGGGTACACCCTGGACAGGTCACCAGTCCATCGCAGGGCACACAGAGACAAACAACCATTCACTCTCACAGTCACACCTATGGTCAATTTGGAGTAACCAATCAGCCTAGTCCCCATTTGCATGTCTTTGGACTGTGGGAGGAAGCCGGAGTACCCGGAGAGAACCCACACAAGCACGGGGAGAACATGCAAACTCCACACAGAAAGACCCCTTCCTGCTGTGAGGCGACAGCGCTAACCACTGCCCCACCGTGCCGCCCACAGAGGATTATCAGACAGAGAAAAGTCCAAATTACTGCAAGGTCGTCCAATAAAGTGGGTCAGTGGGTTTGATTATGTAATGGTTCTTTTGCAGCCCACTAATCTCTCACACTGCTGCTTCTTTTTCTGGCTCCCTCCACATCCTGTATCTGAAGGCTCACCACATATTTCTGGGTTCCAGATGACGTGTAGTCTTGACGGATCTCCAGCTCCAGCACGTTCCTCTTCCTGTTGAAGGCAAAACTTCCAAAGAATTTCACCACACTGCTCTGGTCTCTGAACAACAAAGGTTAAGACAGATGACCAAGAACAGCTGGAGTGAAAATAGGTTGCAAATATATTTTATTATTATTCATATTTCAAGTTTCTTTTCAATTCAAGAGTAAATAATAACTCTGTTCATGTGCGAAGCATTCCGATTTACCAAACGGTTAAGAAATTAAAAAGATACTTGTATTAATAAAAAACTTTTGTAAAATATTTCTTCTTGTTAGAAAATTGATTTCTTGTTATAAATATGATATATATAAATATGTTTCTTCTTTATTCTTGCATATTTCCCTTGTGTGCATTTTGTGTGACTCCATTCAATGGTAACTGTTCCTGCTGTTTGATCACCTTTAGTCACTTTTGATAATTATCATTTTTCAAGTGGATAAAGTTGCCATTTCGGTCATCAATACAAAAGTATTCAGACTCTTCGCTGTGGCTCCAAACTGTGGTCAGGTGCTTCCTGTTTGCTCTAATTATTCTTGAGGTCAGTCTAGAACCACCTTTAAATGAACTGACTGGACATAGTCTAAAGAGACACACGCCTGTCCATGTAAGGTCTCACAATTTACATTACATGTCAAGTAAAAAAAAAACATCATGAAGTCCAAGGAACTCTCTGTAGACATAGAGGCATAGATCAGGGCAAGGGTATAAAACCATTTCTGAAGCTGAGTGTAACTGGACAGGTCAGGGAGGCGACTGAGGACCAGTCACTTCACCTACTATTTTCAGACGGAGATCATTACAGATAAAGGATACACCCATTGTTTGATGAGCGGGCCAATGTCTTTGCCAGAGACGTTGGAGATGGATTTGAGGAAAGCGTGAGTAGACAGAAGCATCTGGCTCCACATGTGACTCTGGTACTTCTGGGATGAGGCCGTACTGGCCAGACTCAGGAGCTTGTTGAAAACCTAAAGGAGGGCAGCATAGAGGAGGCAAAAAAACCACTTAGACGAGGTCAAAACTCAGTATAATAAAGAGTAAAGCAGTTTTTGTTGAGATGTTGACTCTGGTTGTTCCTGACCTGCAACATGAACTCCATGCTGATCCTGTTCTCTATCAGCCTCATCACCAGGTGGGCCTTACACTGGAACATCTTGTAGTACTCCCAGGACAATGTGTGGGGGTGCTTGATTGAGAAGTGGAGGTGGGGAGTTGGACTGCAGAGAAAAAGGTTAAGTCATAACTAAGACTTCAAACATTAAATCGCTGCATAGCGTTTCAACATGAGATTAAATGTATTACTTGTCTTTCTCTTTGCCTCCACTGAAGGTTGGGTGCAGCAGAACCCCTCCCATCTTTAGCTCATAGTCCACAATCTTATGCAGCTCCTGTTCAACACCACAAATTTATAGAAGAGAATTTAGAGAAATTATAGAATAAAGAAGAACATCTGTGAGGTTGCTCCTGATGTGCATGATGCCAGGATGAGAAGAGAAAAAACAGATTAAAATAAAGGTGTTACCTCTTTTATCCAGTGGCGATACTCATTGACGCCAAAGGTTTTCTTCAAGTAGAGGCCGTAGATGTAACCTGAGATTCCCTTCAGCACCCACTCATCAGCCCTTGAGAAGCAACAACATGTCATGTCACTGCAGAGTCAGCTTTCAAAACACAAAACTCTACAAAACATCAATGAACTCATTGTGGGTGAGTTAAATGTTTATGGTAAATGTCCAGGAATCATTCAGAATGAATAGTAGCAGACTTTTCCAGTCCTTTTGCACACTTTGTCTTTGAGCTCGTTCAATGTGGAAAACCTTTGAAAAGCATTTCAGGCCACACTCGAGTTGCTCCATCATTTTGTAATTGTGAATTTCCCCCTCGGGGTATCTTGGAAGGAACCTGGCGTGGCAATCTCAGCTCTCATAAATTTACAAACGCGGATTTATTAGGCCATGAAAAAGAGAGAGAGAAAACACGCTGATTCAACCTTGGTGGTTTGACGCTGAGCTGGATCCAGCCCGATTTACGTAATATGAGACGCTTTAATCTGTGTATACGCTGTAATCAGCATTATGGAGAGAAGTGTTTTCCTTTCTTTAAAGATTTCATCCACTCTTTGTATTAATACTCAGTAACAAGGTTATTACGGTTCACTAAATCTAACAAAAATAACAAAATAAAAAAAACATAACTGAAACTCTATTGTGTGTTTACGAAACTAACAAACTAAAATTAGAGAGAAAATGTCTTAAGTTTTCGTCTTTGTCAATTTATTTTATACGAAAGTCAAGTATATTAGGTGGATATGAAATCTATCTTAGCAGCTGTCTGGCTCCCAGTGTACGACCAGTACATGTGCACTTGAAGTGTCCAAAACATTCACTGTATTAATGATGTCAAACAGTTGTGCCCAGTTAAATTTTTTCTAGTTAATGACACAAGCACACATCTTTTATAGTTGTCTTTTGGGGATGGTTGTTCATCTGTCCTCAGTCAACACATTTTTTAATTTTTTTTTAATGGTTTGATGTTTTGTTTTTATACTTTTTGAATCTCGCCGTGACAAATAACCCATATTACAAAAAACTAACACTAACACTGAAACTAATAAAAACTAAACTAAAGCTAAACTGAAATTGAAAGCAAAAATTCAAAACAAATATAAAATAAAAAAACAAATGAAAAACCCCAAACTATTCTAACCTTGCTCAGTAAACCAAGCTCCGGTTTCTCCAAAGCTTTTAACAAACTTCACTATTTGTCAACATAGTTCCACAGATTTAGAAAACAACAGTTTCTCTTTCTCTCTCGTGCCGCTCTCTTTTAAGCTTCTGAGCTCAGCCTGTTTTCAATTACAGGCCCCTCTCTGATTAATTGCTAGCAGGCGTGCTTTACTAAAATCAAAGGGATCTGACTGACTTTTCCTGAGGTCTTTTCTTACACACCAGCCAGCTCAACAACATAAGCAAACCGAGGTCCCACATCTGATGTGTGTTTAGAGGTCAGAGAGGATAAAAGAGCAGAAAATAGGAGAAGAGAGGAGGATAAGAGGAGGTAAAGGAAGGACAAGCAAGAATTTATCATCAACAGTACGAGAGGCACTGGAGTGTTTAAGTCCTACTGATGGGCCTCTTAACACGAGCAAACCACCAAAACACCCCTGATTTATTCCCTCAGCTTCTCACACACACCAACCACGCTGGCCAAATTGCCAGGCAGTAACACAGTGATCCATCATACTGGCGGATGCAGTCATTCGGGCCGGTGCTGGCCCATCGTGTGATTCCTAGAACTGAAAAAGGCTTAGTCCTGGAGTATATCTCTCATCATCAGGAATATATGAAAAGGTCTGAATGATACCACACTTCTCCAAACAGACCTGAACACCATGGAGAGAACGGCTGACGGCCTGGATTCCAGTGAAAATGGTTTGTACGCATCCAATAATGACAGCACTTTTCCATTAAATACAAGTCTGGCCTCTGAAGCTTATTGTGTTCTGTCCTTGGCTGAACTCACAGCAACTCTTCCCATGATATCACCCAGTGATTCAAACCACCTACTTCATACAACACATCGTCTGATCACATCTAAAGGTCAGAGTATTTATATTTGTTCTGAATCAACACACTCAAAGGTGGGCACCTGTCAAAGAGAGGGGGGAGACATGATGAATAATACTAACAAGCGAGACAAAGAGCGAGAGAGAGAGAGTGAGAGTAAGAGAGAGAGAGGATGACATGCAGCAAAGGGCCACAGGCCGGACTCGAACCCAGGCCGCCGAGGCAAGGACTAAGCCCAAGTGAGCCACCGGGACCTCTTATTTAGTTTCTTATTTAGTCTCTCCTACAGAGCAGAGACTCTGTCTGGGATCCACAATAGTTTGGTCTTTATTTACTCCAACTCACAGACTTTTATTAGAGGCAGGACTTTATGTCTAACTCCCTCTGTTTGATATGTAGAGTTGGTCATAGTCGTTGTAGTATGAAGCCTCAAATTGCTCTGTGAGTCTTATGTTTAATTATTCCTCTGTCTCCTTTAGTAATAATGATACATGGAATCAAAGTAGTTTATTTGCTGTAATGGAGGTGCAGCTCAGTGTATTGGAAGCACTCCTCCTCTTCCCTGCAGTTCCCGAGCAGCAGGGAAACCAGAGCGTCTCAGTAGACTGTGGCTTGGCACTATACTGACCAGTCACTCAGTCAGTCAGTCAGGGACATTCCAGATTATAGGGATAGCCCCACTGTCGCGGTCCAGCCAAAATTGACTCTACGGCTATACTGACATAGATGTCAGTCCGTAGTGATAGATTTTAATGCATCTAGAAAAAAACAAGTCCTTGTTTCAAGGACATTAGTTCTTGAGCTAATTGGAATCCCGGTGGTGAATCATCTTTCAGTGATAAAACCTCTCAAACCCAGCGACTGGTCACAACTGAAGTACTACCACTGATGTCTCAACAGGAGTTCGGCTGGAGAACAGGTACTGCAGGTTCTGTTAAGGCCAAGAACCGTGATATAGCTAAGCCCACAAGGAGTGTCTCTCAGCGGTGTACAACAGACCTGAGGCTGCAAAAGCTTATGTCATATCATCAAAAAAACAAAAAACAGAATCACAGCAGAACGTGAACTGGACATTCAAAAAGACCAAAGACTCTGCTATTAGGTGACCATATAAAGAGATTTTAAAGGTTAACTTTTGTTCATTCTGGATACCTTCAGAGATTCGACCCATAACAGGGGACACATCTTAGAGCTAATTGTTTCCAAGGGCATAGATGTGTCTGAGGTTGTGGTGACCAATGTTGCCTTTTCTGATCATAAGTGCTTTCTTTAAAATAACCATCTCTGCAGACACCAGCAGAATCAAAACAGAGGTAATCAGGAAGCGCTGTATCAACGAAAACACCTGCACATTATTCACCAAGGCATTCACATCCACACCAGTTCTGCTTTCAGTTCCTGTCAATGATCTCATGGACAGTTTCAGTTCTTAAGTCATAAATCTTAATTATGTCATCAAAGTTGTCGCTGTTTTTTTGATTGACACAGCAAATAAACAATGACAATTAATAGTTGGAGGCTCACCATGACATCCTGGAGATGAAACAGCCAAAGAACTGCTGAGCCAGGGCCTGGGCCAGACAGCGGCGAGTCTGTGGGGTCTGGTCTATGATCATAGCACTGTGAAGCAGGTTGGTACTGAAAGACAGAGGCAACAGATCAAATCTCAGAGTGAATGTGATACAGTATGAGTATAACCTGAACCCATGGCAGTCTGCTATAAAATTTCTATAGCTGGTAATTTCATGTATGACAGTACAGAAATACCAAACCTATCGTGACTTGAAAGGACAGAGGAACAGGGGAACACACACTATCATGATTACCTAAAGATGCTCATGGATGCATAGGAGGACACTTGCACATAGGCCTCGTCCACAAACACAGTCTTGAAGCAGGCGTAAGGGTAACGGCACGTCAGGATCTCTTCATAGAACTCAAAGATCTCATGCAGGTACGACATAGAGTGTTTGAGCAGCGGCAGCAGCTGCGGCAGGCAGAAATGGGTCACCTGAGAGGGGACGAGACCAAGTACAGTGTTAGTTAGTAATTAGGCCTACATAATCATATGGTGCCTTTCCGATTAAGGCTCCAACTAATGATTATTTTTATTAATGATTACTCTGTCAATTAATTGTTGGGTCTGTAAAATGTCAGAAAAAGGAAGTGAAAAGTGAAAAATGTCTATAATAAAAAAAGACTAAACATTCAAACCCACAGATATTCCATTTAAAACACAGAGAAAAGAGGCTAATTCTAACATCGGAGAGCTGGTGCTATTAAAGTTAGCTCTCTAGTCAGAGCACAACAACAGAAACACTATTGTCTGTTCTGGTTCCTCTGTCTTACCACTGTCCTAATAACACAATATGAGATGTCCCCTTTATATGTCTTTACTGCATTTACTACCATCACAGACTACAGAGGCAGGTGTCCACACACTACATTCTACCTCGGCATGCCCTCATTTTCAATTGCGTTGAGAGTAAACAAAGTGACAAATCACCTTATTTACAAAAGCTTAAGTACACTTAAAAGTACACACAGAATAGATACACACAAAAATAATTGACAAGAAAACAAACAACAGCAGAACCTAGTTAAAAACAGTTGCATTCATAGCTGGACTCTAGTCAAGGAGTAAAAAACATCTCAAAGATGACCAAGAGAAATGGAAGAACCTGGAGCTGCAGATTAATTCTATTTGATAATTGGCTTCTGCTCTTCTCAAGGAGGATGTACATTACTTCTAAGTTGTCTAAAATTCAGCCAACAGGCTCCGTCTCCAGTACGCCTCGCTACAGCTCTGGATTTGTCTGTTGTTGTGAACATCACTGGTAACTCTGTGGAGAACCAGGGGAATAATCTGTCTTCAGTTCTAAGCATTTCAAAGGGTGCCTGGATTAATTAGTTAAATCATCCAATGCCAATTCTACATCTATTATTTCTAATTTAAATTGATTACACTGACTGAGTGATATTTAGATGGATCAAATAAATATGTTGCAACAGAAACATATAAAGAATTGGTTCTCCCCTGTCCACCCTCCATGACACATACTCTTCATGAACCAGGTGCAAGGAAAACGGACACAACCTTTTTTTTCTGCAGGCGCTACAGAATCCTGTCCACCAACACCACCAGACACAGAAGCAGCGTCTTCCCTCATAAACAGCTGACCAGTACCATCTGCTCTGTCACAGCTTCTCTTGTTTCTTCAACACTTATCACACATGCTGCCGTCTAAATAATACATCACAGCTTCATACACACACTTGCACTGCCGGTTAAATAATCAGTAAATTTCTTGGATACTGTGTATTGTCTGTAAATAGTGTGTACATTTGTCTGTATGGTGTATTGCTTGAGAAGAACCAACTGCTGGAACCAAATTCCTTGTGTGTGTTTATTGGCCATTCAATCTGATTCTGATGTTTATAATTAAGGTAATTAAGTTTATTGGATTTCAATATGCAGTCATGTGCTCTAGAAAGAAACTGAGGAGAGAAGGAAACATTAACATCAATAATGGAGCCTTGTGTTTAGGGACATCTAGTGGTGATTAGTAGTAAATACAAAGACTCAGTTTAGTCCCTAATCTCCAAATGTTTTACAGATGGCAGTAGTTTTAGTGTTGTTAAGCAATTATAACAGTAAATATTCTAATAGTTGACACTTTTCCCTCTTACTACACGTGTTTGTGAGTGATTGACCGGTGGGTTACAAACCTAAAGATGTTCCTTTTACAGAAATATAAAACACACAAAGCAGAAAATCCTCACATCTCAGATTCAAATGTTTGTCTCATGTCCCTGTTGATCAACGGTAACTCTCAGCTCACTGAAAAAGAAAAGACTCTCTGGAGCTCTTTGCACGATGTGATTTGTTGGCTCCTCTGACTCTTGTTCTTTGTGTTACTGTAAACACTGGCCAGAAAGTTTAAGTGACACTGTGTTCACTATTTCATTTTATAAAAGTAAATTCACATTTTTGGAGGATGAAGCACGGCATTATGTGGTCCAACAATAATCAATATTATGTTGTTTTTTTTGTTTTCCACTATCCCACACTACATGCGGCGTCATCATTTAAACCTACCTCATGCATGTAGGGGTCTACCAGGATTTCAAAGGGCCCCACAGCCAGGGAGATGTTAGGGGCCGCTGTGGGAATGGGGAGGACATAGTGGAAAGTCTTCTTCCTCATGTCATGGGTGTAGATGGTCTCCACCAGGTCCCCACAGGACACTGCCACCATGGAAGCATCCACGGTGAACTCCAGCTTCCACGTACACAGCTCTGAGTATGAATCCACGCAGGGAAACCAGAACCTGGGGTAAAAGTCAACATTATGAGCTTTAAGCACAACAACACAAACAAATACAATGACTAATGCTATTGTGGCTTATGTTTGTGAGAGTCTGCACGAAAACAAAGGAAATGTCCAAAAAGGAAAGGGAAAGATGGTGAAGGGTCTGAATACAGTATATTACAGTGTCAGTGTATTATTTCAGTTTTGCCTTTTCTTGTACTTGAGTGTAGTTTGATGAGGGAAAACATGAATTAAAACGATTTTAGCAAAAGGCTGCAACAGAAAATGTAAAAAAAAAAAAAGTAGAGGGGTCTGAATACCTTCTGAATGCTCAGTAAATACAGTATATAGAGCACTCGTCAGCTGTTTTTTTTAGAAAACTGCTTGCAAACAGACCGATACACCTGGTGATATATGGCACGGTTCATTCTTACTGGAATTAATTTGTACTTGCCATTTTCCATTTAGCTAATAAAAAGCTCAGCTAATAAAAACGAGTAAATTTTATTTGAATCAACTCCTATGAAACAGGGTAATTATGAACACATTTGTTTGATACCTGGTGGAGTTCTGGTATCCAAAAGAAAACACATGAGCTCCTCTCTCCGCCATACTGCCCTCCACATCAGGAACAACAAAGTGGAGACCCCCTTTAGGCTGGTCCAGGGAAAATTCTATGTACACCTTTAAAACCTTCAAATCTGGAGACACAAAACACAGGAATATTAGTGTTTTCATTTTCATTTAAAAATACATGATGGGTAGATCAGCTGTGCTCATAGTCACTGATCACCTTAAAACTGATCACCTGTGGTTAATACTCTGGTGTCTGTGTGCTGTGTAGTGTAGCCCCGCCTCCCACCTTGTTCATTGCGCCAGTGCGCAACAAGCCACCAAAACAAAACATGTCGGCCGTGTGGAACTTTATCAAAGTGTGTGAGACTGATATAACGCACGCCATCTGCAATGCATGTCAAAAATGATCGGTATCGACCGATCTCACTCATAGATGATCTGCATCAGTATCGGAGGCAAAAACAACGTGATCAGGGCACCTCTACACTTTATCAGTAATGAACAAAATAACTCTGTGAGCCTCTTTAATTGTTGGTGGCTTTTATTCTTTGCCTCTTACCATCTCCTTGTTTCCAGAGCTCAGAGGGAACTTTGATGACCAGCTCCCCATGTCCTGCATCAGGGTCCACAGCACTCACTGCTGCTGTATAGGCACTAGAGAAATAGTTGAGATTTCTCCTACAAAGACACATACAAAAAATTGGCAGTCAACACTAATGAAAAAAAAGAAAACCCTCAGTATGTGAGGAGATAAATAAAACGATTCACTTCTTATTAGAAAACAGATGTGTGTCTTACCACATAACTCACTGTCATAACCGAATATATTTCCAGTTTTCTGACAGCTCATCAGGTAATCAGAAGACGCACAGGCAAAAGTAGACTGATATACTCACTGCTTAGACTCATGGTGGCACACCTCTAGCGTGGGGTCATTGTAGATGAACGGGGCTTCTAGCTCATTGACTCGAACCCTGTAGATGCGGCACTGTTTACTGTTGAGCTTGATCCGGTTGAGGTTCACCACTGTGGGGAAAATGGTCAGCTCGACATAGCCCTAAGGGATGCAAAAAAAAAAAAAGGTTTATGAAGATGGACGACAATTGTAATCACCAGCTGAAGTTATTTTCATTGTGTGGATTAGAACCAGAGAGGGAACAAGTGTTTTTTTCTTCACATGTCCTTGTGACTTATGTTTAACATGATTCTGTAAGGCTGTAACAAAGTAAGTAGCTTAAGTCGGACACATACAGTATTTGCATTATATTTAGCAAATAAAAATGATGACTCATAAGACTAGCTGCCTAATACACCCAAGATGCCAATGTAATAACTTTTTAATACATAGTAATTAATCAACCTTAAAGCAGGGAGTGATTTTCACCGACTGAATGAGTGTAATGTGTGAAATAGATGGACAAGAAAAGAGAGAGCCCTGCTATCAAGCAGTCAACTTTTACTGTCAACTATAACTTTCATCTCAAACAAAACGTTTTAGTAGTCTTTTTTTAACTTATTTTTATCTATTTATGTATATTTTTTCCTATGTGATTTTATTATTCTTATTCTATCTCATTTTACATTAATGTTTAAAGAATCAGAATCAGGTTTATTGCCAAGTTGGTTTCCACACACAAGGAATTTGCTTTGGTGTTTTAGTGCATAACAATAAACAAGGGAAGAAGAAAAAAATATAAAGAAAGATAAAGCACTGTAAAGTAAAGTAAAGTACTGCAGGTCAGTTATCTTAAATTATGAATAGAATATTTTTTTAATAAAATGTTTACAATAATAATGTGAACAAAACATAGTAAACAGATATAAATATGTACTATGTGAATATTTATTGTATTAATATTATATTCATTATGATAATTGAACACGTTTTACGTTAATTTCATGTCTTTTCATGTGATGCACTTGGTGCATGTAATTTCTTTGTTGTAAAGCACTTTGAGCTACATTTCTCGTATGAAAGATGCAATACAAATAAAGTTTATTATCATTTTTATCATGATCATTATTATTATTATGATTATTATTATTATTATTATTATTATCATTATTATATTGCAGATTGTGCAGTAACCGGACAGGATGCAGCTTGGTGTAATATTACGCGCTGGAGAGCCGTTTATACTTTCTGGTGAACTGTAACTGGTGTACTCACGATGACAGACTTCCTCTGGAAGTTGATGTTGTTGATGCACACCACCTGATGGGTCGTAAAAGCAGTGACAGAAAAACTACGTAAATATATGATGGAAATCTCATCGGTGAACTAAACTATTTACTCCAACAGATATATTTTCAAACTGTTTTTTACTTGTAACGTTACTGTCTGTACGCTTTAAACTGACGTTACGTTAGCTAGGACAGCTTTACCTTTGCTTCACTATTCAACACATATACCTCATTTTAAAGCTAACAAAGAGAAAATTATATAAAGGGAACTTATAGTTTGAAGGGACGTGGGCTCTCAAATCCTTTATCCTTCTTCCTGTTCATCTTCGTTTGCTGCTGTGTCTTGACTGAAGTTTCAACATGCCGAACCACTGCTCCGTTATGGTGCGCCGTGTTGGGCTACTTCGCTAGCTTCAGATTCAGGAAGCTCAAACATTAATCAGAATGCAAAAGTGAAAAAGGTGTCCTCTAATGTACGGGGACACTAACAAAAAGGTTATATGTAACAGAACAACGAGAGTCGGAGTCAGATGCAGCAGCCAGCGCTGTAATGACTGCTTCAGCGTCGGTGTGTGTCCCCCGGAGACGGCTGCACAGTGTTTTTACTGCAACCACAATCAACGTATCCACAATTATAAGTCGGCCATGAATAATAGTGAGTGTTGTACAGAAGAGAACAGGTCCACACAATGGCAGCAACAGTCCCCGCGCATCGAAACATTCAAATATACCCTCTCTGTCCGGCTGCTTACAACACAGTGGATGCGGCTTCACTGTGTTCAGCCATTTTGTTTGTAACCTTTGACCTCCCGCGTAAAAATGGCAACAACAAATTGTTTCAATATCAAGAGAAGAATCAACAAAATCCAAAACACATGTATTACAGGCAGTTTATGATTGTTTATAAGGTAGACGCAAAATAATGTAATTTATTTTCTTTTAAAAATAGAGGACACATCTTTGCTACGTCAGAGCGGGGCGGAGACTGTCTGCCTACCAGAAAGTGCATGAGCTCCGCGGGAGCGCGCAGCGGAAAAATATGAAGTATCAGTTATTTGAAGGATTTTACAACGATATAATCTTCACTATTACAGTGGAGTTCCATTGTGAAGGCTGTAATGGCTTTACTTGCATTTTTATAGGCTTTATAAGTTTCAGAGGGTGAATTATGACGTTGGCTAATAAACATTTACGTTGTTGTCAAGAAAGGAAAACAGAGTACTTCAAACACATGGGTTTATTACATCCAAAGATCTAAAGCAATAATTTGTTAAGAAAACATTTTGTGGATTTTTCTTTAAAGAAGTGGTATAGCTGCAAATTAAAAATATACAATCACAGACTCTCTGTGTCTGTGCCTTGAAAAAGTGAATGACTGGATGCAATCAATCTTCCTCCAATTAAATAAAGAGAAGAATGAGATAGTTCTGTTTGGGAACAAAGAAGGAAGGTTGCAACTTAGTGCCTACCTGGAGTCTAGAGCATTAAAGACTTCAACCCATGTTAAGAATATTGGTTTGTCTGCGTCTCCGAGATGCAAAATCTGCGTTTTTGCATCTCAAGAACATAGCTAGGGTCAGAGACCTTGTGTCTAATCAAGACTCAGAGAAACTCATTCATACCTTTATATCTTCCAGAGTTGATTATTGCAACGCTCTCCTCACTGGTTTACCAAATAAGACCGTTAGCCAGCTACAGCTTATTCAGATGCTGCTGCTCAGGTTCTTACTAATACCAAGAACAGAGAGCATGTTACTCCAGTTCTCAGGTCTTTGCACTGGCTTCCAGTCAGATACAAAGTTGGCTTCAAAGTTTTACTCATTGTCTATAAGTCACTAAATGGTCTGGGCCCTAAATACATTAAAGAAATGTTCCATGTATATGAGTCAAATAGGTCTTTGAGATCTGCAGCAGCTCTTCAGTTATTGGAGCCTAGAGTTAAAACTAAACAAGGTTAAATGTCTTTCAGCCATTATGCTGCCCCCTGCTGGAACCAGCTCTCCCTGGAGATCAAATCTTCCCAAACTGTAACTACCTTTAAAAAGAGTCTAAAAACTGCCCTGTTCTCCTCTGCTCTCCTCTTCCTTCATCTAATTTTTAATCTTGCATTTTGCCTGTTTTATAATCTGTGTTTTTATGCCATTTTTCTTATTGTTCTCTGTACTTCTATTTTAATGCGTATATGTGCTTTATTTCTGTTAAGCACATTGAATGACTGCTGTGTATAATAATGTGCTATACAAATAAATTTGCATTGCACCAAAATTTGCCTTGCCTTGCCTCACTGAGCACTTAATTAGGAACACCTGTACACTTGCACCATGGCAGCAGTGCAATGTAAAATCCTGCAGATCCCGGTCAGGACCTTCAGTTAATTAATGTTCACATCAAACATCAGAATGAGGAAAAAATGTGACTCAATGACTTTGACTATTTTTTATGTTGATCTCCTGGATTTTCACACACAACAGTCTCGAGAGTTTTTACTCAGAATGGAGCCAACAAGAAAAAGCATCCAGTGAGCAGCAGCTCTGCGTTGATGAGAGAGGTCAAAGGTCAGAGGAGAATAGATAGACTGGTTGTAGCTGACAGAAAGGCTATGGTCACTCAGATAACCACTCTTTACAACTGTGCTGAGCAGAAAAGCTTCAGAGTGAACAACACGTCCAAACTTGACGTGGATGGACCAAAACAGCAGAAGACAACGTCAGGTTCCACTTCCTGTCACCAAGAACAGAGACCTGAGGCTGCAGTGGGCACAGACTCACCAACACTGGACAGGTAAAGACTGGAAACACGTAGCCTGGTCTGATGGATGATTTGTGCCTCCCCCAGTCTCCAGACCTGAACCCAGTAGAAGACCTTTGGGATGTGGTAGAACAGGAGAGTGGCAGCATGAATATGCAGCTGACAGATCTGCAGAAATGATGTGATGCATCATGTCAACATGGAGCAGTTTCAACATCTTGTAGTAGTATGGTGTTCCTAATAAAGTGCCCAGTAAGTGTGCCATCAAAATGAAGTTGAGGAAGAAGAAGAGCTTTAGTGCTACTTAAGATACATTCTACAAATCTCTGGAATTCAACTGGAAGGATGGAACACCATTCTTCCACAAGATATTCCCTCATCTAGTGTTTTGTTGGTGGCGGTGGAGTGTTTGAAAAAAGCTAGTTTGCTTTGAAATTTGCAATACATTCCGTATGGCAGGGCTGCACCACAATTTGCAATCAGAATAGCTGTCAGCCTTTATACCATACCGTACAGGAAATTCCCACCCTAAGCAATTAATGCATGGGAGCTGACACCATAAGTAAATATACAGTAGCACTGTACAACACATACCTACAGCTTTTTCTTTTATATTTGAGTATATTCCCATTCTTGAAATATAAGGTTTATCTTTAGTAATGTGAAAATTTAAACCTATTTGCAATCTCATAAGTACAGATGGTAAGACTGGTGACTGTTGCTATACTTTGATCTACTTCATCCACTCTACTCTTAAACATAGGTTTCCAATAGAGCTGCATGTTGAGCCTAATCCTCTTCACTCAACCCCATACACTCTTCAAACTCCATCATAAAATTGCAGATGACACTACAGCAGTGGGTCTGATGTCAGATAATGATGATACAGTTTATAGACAGCACACTTGGCAGAGTGGTGCCATAACAACCTGGTCTTAAACAGCAGTAAGAGGAAAGAGCTCATTATTAGACTTTGGCCAATATTTGATAATAAATCAATATTTTCCAGCATATGAAATATTTATCATTATATCGGGGAAAAAAATCTAATAGTTTTTTCACTGTTTTGCTTACTGTACATTGTAAGTGACAAATACAACTTTGAACTGCTGTTTAGTGTCAGCGTCGCTGACGCCGGGAACGCACTGCCTGCGTTGCGTGTGCGTTGCGGCTGACGTCGCTGAGTGTGCACATGTGTGTTCACACTGCTGCTTCTCTGCTGTGTCGCTGCTACCACCAGCTCCATCTCATTACATGAAGTTTGCAGAATACATTTCTGATTTCTTTTTAACTGTCGCTAAAATGTCACTGTCTCCACATGCAGCTGCTATAATGGTTAAAAAAATATTTGTCATATTCAGATTCAACCTAGACGTAGAAACTATAGTGGAAGGTGTCAGTTTTATGTAATGTTGCTGGTATGATGTCAATATAACATCAACAGGTCTTTTCTCTGTCTGTGCTGGGAGACGCATGTGAAAAATGGGTGAGACACCGAATCTCTAGACCACGTGATGCAGCCACGAGGCGGGAGACTCAGTGTGTCCGCTCTAGCCCATTAACATGGGCGCTGAAATGAAAACCAAGACACCCCACAGCTGCGACGCACATGTAACGCATCCAGTTTGTTTCTGGTCTTATACCTGAAATATAAAATACAAAAATATAATTGTTTGTTGTATTATTTTAAAAAAAGTTGATGTAGTTGTTTAAACATGTTTAATCTGTGGTTGATTTGTCAAGATAGAACTAATAGAATTATTGGCTGAAGAAATCCAAGGCATCAACATGGACAATGAAGAGAGGGAAGGGACAGGAGATAGAGTCATCCTCAGATGAAGATGTTTCTGTTTGGTGTGTGAGGAGCCCTTTTCAAACATGGCGGCAGTGCATCCTGTGCAAGAACGACTGCACACCTGCAAGTGTATATCCGTTGTTATGGATAAAACAGGATAAAAATGCACTTGATTTTTCCTGTTTATTTACTTTTTTAATTCATTTCTAATAATAAAATATTTAATAATGGTTCCATTTTTTATTTTTCCCCATTAAAATAAAATGGGGACAATCAACCCCATAGTGTGTGACTAACAACCATCCCCCACAACAGGGATGGTTGTCAGAAGTGCACAAGATGTATTTGACAGTCTAGATCTTTTGAAAAGAAAAAAGCTTAAGGAGAGTAAGGGCACTCCATTTTACACTTAAACACAGACACTTTACCTGACACTTAAGGCTTCTATTGCACATTGAAAGGGAATCTGTAAAAGATTACGTTTTTGACGGATTGAAATGAAAGTAAAAAAGTGTGACTACCAACCTCGTTCTCCCTTACCGGAGCAGTATCTTTGAACTTTTGACTGAATGGTTTGCTTGTCTGTATTCCCTTTTGTACAAACTTGTTATAACTGTTATAATGGTTATTAATCTGCTTTAAAATGAACATTTAAGCAATATTTTAATCAGAAAACCCGGGCCCTCATTGAATCTTTTCATGGATATAAGAAATTCATCCAAAACTGGATGAGAGTGAGTATTGATTTTTGAATCCTTGCATCATTGCCTGAGTTTCTGGCGAGCGTCTGAAACCAGACTGGGGCAGTGTCCAACTAGAATGGTTAATATCTTATTGACGTGGTAGTGTAGTAGTGTCATTGTTTCTGTTTTTGTTTTGCCCAGGGACTTTGTTACCACCTCTGCCAAACAGGCCAAAAAGTGGAAGTAGAACAATTCAAAAGACAAAAACAAGGTAATCTGCCTGTTTCTCTGCTTTGTACTATACTGACAGAGACCTATGGAGATTCCTTTTAAAGAAACTACTTAGCCTCAGTTTTCCACATTTGAAACATAACACAGATGCATTGACCCTTGAAATCAAGTGCACTTTGGAACTGTGGATACATTCAAACAATCACTTTCACAGTGTAGTAATTAACACCCTATTTTCAGAAGCTTAGGGAGCGACCCACAGGCAGAGGGGCAGAGGCCAGTAGTGTGACTGCTGCCACCTGGCAGTGGTGCAGTTTAATGGATGCAGCCCCCGGTTGCTGAAGCAAAACTGCCAGCCATAAGGGAAGAGGCCGAGGGGCAGACAGGCTCTACTGGACTTCATGAGAGAGCAGGCACAGAGGGAAGAGGAGAGAGAGAGAGGCAGTGACGGAAGAGGAGGAGGAGGAGGAGGAGGGGAGGGAGAGGGCAGCCACAGCTTGAGCAGAGCCATTTTTGTCTGTGTATGAGAAACTGAAATAAGTTCTAAATACATATTACTCCATTTCAGAGTCATCTCAGGCATTTCATTTCAAGTTTATTTACAAAACAAATGAAAAACACCTGTATTTTACAGATAAACACAACATAATTATTTACAGTCATGCAGTTACATTTAAATTAGCCAGAACAAGAAAAAGAACATTGCAACAAATAAACATATCTATCTATCTACCTATGTTTTAAGTATTGTCAAACATCCAGCTGTGCAGGATGAAGAATCTGGATGTGGCATCCATCGATGGCAGCAGCAGTGCAGCAGAATGCCTCATGGCCAGCGAGGCAAGCCCCCCCCCCCCCCCCCCCCCCCCCCCCCCCCCCCGGTGTTTGAGTGTGAGAGGCTATAAGGGCTCAGAATGGTATGGTATAAGAGGAATGTGACAGCACATTACCTTGATGATGAAACATTTGCATTCAATTGTGGGTTTAGGACTTTTGATTGTACATTTTTATTCCCTCCCTTCACTCCCTGTTTATAAACAGAAAACATAATGTTGGATCAGATCTGATCCAATTTGGATATTAGGAATTCACCATCATGTCATCATAGGACAAATAACTCCACAGTTCTCACTCTGAATCACAGTGAGCTCTGTGTTTGTACTGTCATGTACTGTCTTTTTTCTTGTAATGCTAACATCAGGGTTCATTCCTTTCATGCTTGTTTGTTAACCGTTCTTCCATCTTATTTCTTACGTTTTATGGACGCTGTTTGCCATTTTTTACACTTCCGGGCATCCCCTGATAACCATGGCACCTCCATGTTTGATATTACTATGAACTTTAGGTAAAGCCCTCAGGCAAAGTCTACAGAAATGCAGCCGTACGGACAGTGTGCATAAAGCGTCTGCTGGAGAGCCCTCATGCCCTCGATGGTTATACACTGGGACAGAACTAAGACCTCACAAACTTCCCGGGAACACGTCTCCAAGTCTGTGAGTCTGTGAGGGGGGAACATTGGGATTGGGCCAATTACTACTGAGGGTTCCCTAGCCCACAATGAACAGCACGTCTCTTGCAATGTTTCAAAATAAAAGTCCATCATGAGTTTAATGCAAATCAATGCGATACCGTGCTTCTATCTGGATAATATATTTCAGCATGAATGATAGTAAATGACAACAGCCATTGTGCACTAACCTTCCTCTACTGACTTAAATCAGAGGGCAGAAACATTCAGCTGTATTTTAAATATAAACTGTCTGATATGAATTGTTCAAGTCTACCAGAATTAAATTTCCTACAAACATCTAACCTGTTAAACCAGGTGCTTACTTATACTTTTCATTGGTTTCATTGGTTGATCAGCAGTGTGAGAGCACACCTATCTTCCATGCTCTGAGTCTCAAAGTTACTGTAGCCTACATGATTGCTGCGTCAGAAATCTAGTTAATGACGAGTGATGCACATGACTGTAAATCACACAGATGGAGAACAGGTGCACGCAGCAGGTATATATGGGTAATATAGGCTAATCCATTTTAATATCATTAAGCCATGAGAAGTTTATTAGGTACGCCTTGATGAAGCTAATGTAGTGTAATGTAATAAAACAGCCCTAACTTCAGCAAGGTTATAATGTTACATTTTTTATGAAATCTATTTTTGAGAGGTGTTTGTTCATCCCATCTTGAGGATAGACTAAATATAAGAAACATCTCTCAGTAACCCAGTACAGTTCAACAGCACCACAAACTACAGCTGACACACAAAATAAATCAAAAACCTCTCTGAGACATTAAATAAAGACTTATACAATATTAAATTGCACTCATTTTGTATCTAGGAGTACCATGTAAACTTAGACAAACATGCAATGCTAAAGACATGCTAATATGACACCATAAAGTACGCTGCTCTTGCACCTGCTGAATAACCATACTGTATCCTCCTGTTCTCAGGAGTTTATACTCCTGAATCTTACTTGCCAAGTTCGAACTCCCAAAGAACAAGAGTCAAAACTTGGCGTTCTTAGTATTGAGAAAACACTTACTGTGCAAAACTGCTTTGCGCTGCACCTAGGGCCTCAATTATACTGGAGAGTATCATTATTAATTTTATGGCCAATATAATCAATTATGTACAGTTTGTGGACTCCACAGACCCACAGCTGTTCCTGTTGTACGACTTTCTAGTCTGCTTCGATTCTGCTCGGACCGTCAGTAGTGTCCTTATAGTGCAGTGCTCACACGGACAAATTGGAGGGTACACAGACATCCACACACAGGCTCTCTGATGATGAAATTTTAGCACCCTATCAGACCCTCGCATGCTTGAGGATTTAGAAAGTGTAACACTAACCAAAGTCTAAGTCTATTGGTAGGGAAAACCCTGTATGTAGCTTCAAAATGAGTAATGAAGAGTAATGCATGGGAAAGTTATAGAGAAAATGTAAACAGCTTTCACACCTAGGCCTACCTCCAATGGGCCTGCATCCACTACGTGCACAGTAATGACTGTGAACGTGCTTCAGGTATGGACGCACAACACTAATAATTTACAGTTTACATCACACTGATCCGCTGTTGCTCCTCCATGTCTGGCAAGTGCAATATTTGTTTATGATGTCAGCCTCCAGATAGTCCCCGCCCATTCAGTCAATCACTCACAGGCCTTCACATTTATAGGGCTGGCCCTGCTGTTGACGTTCACCAAGAAAGAGAAAATAGGTTGTTTACTCCCCGTCAGGGAATCGAACCCCAGTCTTCCGCATGGGCAGAGATACTGACCACTACACTAACGAGGAGAGGTTAAGACTGTCGTGTGACCGCATCCAGACAGTCGGTGGACTGTTGATGGTTCTTCTTAAAGAAATATGTGCAAATGCTTGGAAAGCTCCTGCAAATTATGTTAGGAGCTTCTGATAGGCTTAGTGACATAATCTGAGTTAATTGGAAATGTACCTGTGGGAGTGTTTTCAGGCCTACCTTCAAACTCTGTGCATCTTGGCTTGACATCATGGGAAAATCAAAAGAAATCAGCCAATTTGTCTGAGAATAAATGGACCTCCACAGGTCTGGTTCATCTTTGGGAGCAATTAGGTAGCACATTGGTCTGTAAGAACAACAGTACACAAGTATAAACACCATGTGACTATGCAGGTGTCAGACCATCAGGAAGGAGACATGTTCTGTCTTCTAGAGATGAACTTACTTTGGTGGGAAATGTTCAAATCAAGGTCAAAACAACAGCTAAGGACCTTGTGAAGATGCAGGATGGGATCAGGTACGAAAGTATCTCTATCCAAATTAAAACGAGTCCTATATTCAACACCACCTGAAAGGCTGCTCAGCAAGCAAGAACCCACTACTCCAAAACCGCCATTAAAAAAAAAAAGCCAGACTCCAGTTTGCAACTGCACATGGAGGCAAAGTTCTTACTTTCTCAAGAAATGTCCTGCGGTCTGATGAAACAAAAATTAAACTGTTTGGCTATAATGACCCTCATATGTTTAGAGAAAGAAGGATAAGACTCTCAAGCTGAAGAACACCAACCCAACCATGAAGCATTGGGGGGTGGCAGCATCATATTGTGGGGGCGCTTTGCTGCGGGAGGGACTGGAGGGTTGCGTCACAAAATTGATGGCATCACGAGGAAGGAAAATGATGTGACTGAAGCAACATCTCAAGACATCAGCCAGGAAATTAAAGCTTGGTTGGAAATGGGTCTTCCAAATGGACAATGACCCCGACCATGCTTCCCGGTGTGTGAGCAAGGAGGCCTACGACCCTGACTCAGTTCCACCAGTTCTGTCAGGAGGAACGGACCAAGATTCAGCAAACCTATTGTGAGAAGCTTGCGGCAGGCTACCTGGGACGTTTAACACAAGTTTAACCGTTTTTAAGGCAATGCTACCAAATATTAAAGTGAATGTGAACTGCTGACACACTGATAATGTGATGAAAGAAATAAAGCATGAAATAAATCATCCTCTCTACTATTATTTCAACATATCACACTCTTAAAATGAAGCAGTGATCCTAACCTACCTGAGACAGGTCATGTTTATTAGGATTAAATGTCAGGAATTCAGCAAAACTGACTTTCAATGTATTTGACAAAAGTGCACGTCAACATCAAGAAGATCTGTATTAACACTAAAATAAAACCTATATATAGCAACAGATCAAAGACTAAAGGAAAGTGAACTGAAAATGAAAATGAAAATTACTTTTTAATGAAAAGGACAAAAAAAACAAAGAATATTTGAGCATTTTTTTTATCCAGCATCAACATGTTTATATTCAGTAGTCCCACCAGTGTGGCAGTAGCCAGCTGTGTGGTGAAAATGCTCCTGATGTCTCTTTTTTGGTGGCATATCTACAAAGCACAACATGTGTTGGCACAGACAAACTTAAGTTGATTGTGCAGTTCAAGATATTGGGAGTGACAGTTCATTCTAACATTTTGTCTTAATTAACTACACTATAATGTGACAGTATGGAACAATGCACTACAGTACGTTGGCAGTTTATTAGATTAGATATAAGTGAGGTATCTTTCATCAAATAAAAGTTCATATGTTCAAACTGTTTACCAAAACAACAAGCTTACGGCTCCAGAGAACAGAGGAAAACAATGATAACGCAGAGTTGATCATTTCTGTGGGGATACATATATATCAATAAAAATATAACAGATTGATTAGTGCAGGGGCGGCACAGTGCCAGAGTGGTTAGCAATATCGCCTCACGGTGAGAAGGTCCCACAGTCTAAAAGAACTGCAGGTTAGGTTTAATTGGTGACTTGAACTTGCTCCACCTGTGCGAATGTGTGTGTGTGAGTGGTTGTATGTCTCTATATGTCAGCCCTGTGATAGACCGGCGACCTGTCCAGGTGTACCCTGCCCCCCGTGACCCTATAAGGTACAGCGGTGTGGCGAATGGATGGATGGAGGATTAGTGCAGCAATAAGGCACTGCAACAAAACCTGCAACTTTCATTCAATGTGAGAGTTTTTCAATTGTCAGTTTACGGAATATTTCAACCAAGTCATTTTTGGCCATTTTTTTCCCCGCCCAATAACAGTTGCCTATTTCATTGATTAATTCCAGTGATTGTGGATAATGAAAAACTGTCACACTGGAATACTGCATGCACACAAACTCAATCACATGCACACAGGTAAAAAAAAAAAAAGTTTGAGCTGCTGGTTAAGGGCTTTGGCTTTTTGACCCCCTGTAAGTTTTATTTTCATGTGAGTGTGACAAATCCCTAGGCTCTTGTCCTGTCTCACACTGGGACACACATAAAGAGACAGGAAGTTTTTACCAAGGACAATTTATCCAATGACCATGAAGAGGTGATGGGATTAAATATTTCAGACAAACCGTCTTAAGGGTAATTATCTAATATAGCTGCACGTCAACTAGGAATGCTTACAAGTAGCTCAATGTTAAGTTCAGCACAATGGGACACCCGCCTATTATGGAACAAGAAAAGCCGCTCTACTTTTGCGGAGGGGTTTGCTTGGAGATTCCAAAACACAAACAACAGGAATTTGTTCATTTCACCATGCTGCCTTTGTTCCTGCTGAACCCCGGCGTGCATTCTTGGAGCGGGATCAATAGATTGAGTGTAATTCTTGTAGCTGTCAGCAAGAAAAATTTAATTTGTCAGCTGTCTTGGCACAGTGTCAGGAAATGTTTGACTGCGTGACCCTGGGGCCCAGTAGGAGTGTGATATGAAGGAGGGTATATAAATTTCCAGGCTCCAACACGGGGCCACAGTCTGGCTGCCTGAGGAGACTGCCACACACACACCTGCAGCAGAGAAAAAGGTAAGACAAAAAGGTTGGCTGCTGAGTTTTACTTTGAAAATTTTCACAAAAAGTGTGAGTGGGATACACTGGACTGTAATCTGATGTGTGTTTCCTTGGAGCTGAGGAGGAGTTTACCATCTGCCATTGCATATAAATTGTACACAGTGTGATTTGAGGTTGCTTTTTTTTACAGACTGAACATTCTTAAATTTGACTTAATTTTGATCTGTGCATGGAAGGCGTTGAAACAACATTCGTACTCGAGATGAAACAATTAGAAAAATAATCAGAAACCATTTTGATTTTTGGTTATTTGTATCATTTATTTTTCAGTAGTGAAAATGAGATGATTTGCTGCTTTTCTTTGTCATGTGTAATTGTAAACTTAATATCTTTGGGTTTTAGACTGTTGGTCAAACAAAAAATACATTTTAAGACATCATCTTGGACTCAGGGAAGCTCCAGTAGGCATTTCTTTGACATTTTTTTCATAGACTAATGACTAATTGAATGAATAATAAATAATGACAATAATGGTTAATTGTGGCCCTAATTTAGACCATTATAGAGGGAGATCAAACTCACATGAACAGGTAAGTGAGAAAAAGCTTTAAAGTAATCAAAAACTTTCAAAGGATTCTTTGTGGTGGTTAATGATTTCTGGAGGAATCTGGACTCATGACCTTAATATTTCTAAAACCTGGTCTACAGCCCTGCATGTGTTTACTATAGTGGGGGAGTAAAAGACCTTTCACACAGCCATCTGACACTGCCAACAGATGAATCCTCCGGTCATGCCCTCCATCCTGCTGGTCATCTCTACTGTCCACGCCTTCCAGTATACGGAGCTGGTGCAGTACGTCGACAGCCATCAAGAGGAATATGTAGAGGTGCAATATCTTCTTCATGCTTTAGCTACACATTTTTAACTGTTGTGACATTGTGAATCCTAAAAAATAGCTTAAGAATTTAGTTTAGAAAAATCTACACAACAGACACTGTAAACTGAAGAGCAACCAAATACGCTGTAAAAACTCCCAGGAACTCACTAAAGGAAGTTATACTGATTGCATGGATATCAAGCAGTTCTATGTTTTAGGCCACAAGGGCTGAACAATTAATTAAAACTTTACTGAAATTGCAATTTGGCCAACTGATATTGCAGGAGCAAATGTGTCACAACAGACCATAAATGACCAATGTGGTGCTACAGAGACGCCCCCCCTACAAATCATATTTATAACATTAAAGGAAAAATTACATCATCATTTTTATTATTTATTAATATTTATTTGTTATTATCATTATTTACACTGAAAATGAAATGCAAAAATTACCATTGCCACTAAAATCATGACTCATATCGCAACATCTGTCAAAGTAATTGCAATATGAATGAATTTAAGTTATTATTATTATTATGAATAATATATATACTGTATCATGCTGGGCTGATTGAAATAAGCATGTTATAGCTACTCCTTGAACATTTGCTTTATTCAGCACCAGCAGTTGATTCACTCTGTTACATCGGATGTGCAACTGTCCCCTGTAGAGTAACACTTGGTAAGTACAGTAGAAACTAAAATAACTCAGAGGCTAGAGGGAATGAATGAACACCTTAAATATTGCACATCTATAATAATCACCAGAAATACAAATATTATACATTATAGAGAAACAACAGTAACTGAGTTCCTGAGTAATAAAGAAACTGTCCAATATCATTAGCAGTTATTTTACGGACCAAAATTTCATAATTTGTCAACAGGGAGAAATATAATTTCAAAATACTTCATGCAGAGTCATCAGTGTTGGTGATAAGTTGCAATGACTCCACTGCTCAGGGAAACAAAGCCAGTGTTAGCCAGAAGGTGGCAGTATGGCATTATGACAAGCAACTACTTATGAAGAGCAAATATAACCTTGCTTCTTGTTTTATTCCCTGAGATTCCTTCATTTAAAATTAAGCACGGGTCCTTTTGGTCATTGGACAATAATCGTGTGCAGCAGTCATGCTATATCATATTCCACAGGATGAGAAAGATGATGCTCTGAATGTGTTCGTGTACTTCAGGCTCTGCGGGACTGGGTTGCAATCGAGAGTGACTCCAGTAACGTCCTGAAAAGACCAGACCTGCATCGCATGATGGAGAAAGCGGCTCAGAAGCTGAGGCTGATGGGCGGGACCGTAGAGCTGGTGGACATCGGAGAACAGGAAGTCAGTGACAGAGCCGCCTCCCTTTTCGTAAATGCTGAGATATTAGAGCTCTGTATGTAATCATACTGGTTGGTAAATACTTATTGTATATTTACTGACACATATGTATTTGAAACAGAGAGTTTGGCTCATCAGGGAGGGTGACGACAGCAAACGAGTTGCTGACTTCAGAGCAGCAGAGGAGCAGTCAGAACTAACTACCTTCTCATTACTGACTGAGACACATCAAAGCTGCTTCCCACACCCACTGAACATATAGCGTGCTTTAGTTTAGCTCCTCAGCAGTAATTAGGCCCAACACAGCACAAACTGTTATTGTGTTAGTGAATGGTAAAAAAAAAACAATAGCAGATTACATAAAACTACAGTAGAGTTTATTTCAAATGAGCAGAGCTGAGACACACAGCTAGTTCAGCACTGTTTAGGGTTCCAAAGAGAAAAAAACGTACCGACTAATGTAACAGTGCAACCGTTCAAGCTGACGTTAACTCTCCTTTAACGTCCGCAGCTCCCTGACGGCCAGATGTTAGCATTGCCTAAAGTGGTGACGGCTCAGTTCGGCAACGACTCCAACAAACACACAGTGTGTGTTTACGGTCATGTGGACGTCCAACCGGCGAAGAAAGAGGACGGCTGGGCAACAGATCCCTACAACCTGACCGACATCAACGGTAACAGCCTTTAAACTCGAACTCAAACTTTAAACTTTTTCTTGTGATTTCTAGTGAATATCATGGCAGAATTTTAGGAAAATGGCGGGAATATTTCCATCTGATGGAATGATGAAGCCAGAAAAAAAAATTGGTGTGAACATCACATTCATTTCTCTTCATTTAAGAGAAGCTGATACACAGTTTATGTTTGAGATACTGACAGAGTGAAATATGATTCTTTTTTTTCCAACCATAAAGTTCCTTCAGGAGAAATCAAAGGAAAAGGATGCTAACATGTTAATGCTTCCTCAATAAGGTGACTGCCAGTTGATTCAGTCATGATATCTGATTGGATGCTCAGCCATCAGAAGAGTAAATGAATCTATGAATGGTGTTTGGTCAAGCTTTGTAAAAAAATGGAACCCATTCAATATTTCACTTCAGAGTGTTAAAGTCTATGAAACAGCCTTTTAGATTTTAAACTCATTAAAACTAAAGTATAATAATGATAATAATTAAACTGCAGTCAGGGCACATGCTACTTTTAAATGAAGAATACATTTATAAGACTGTGACTTTACATGAGTAAAAACAGAAAGTAAAGTTTCTCAGACCAGAACTGATCCGTATTTACACCCTAAGTATAGAATAACTCACTGTGCTTAAGCTAATAACATAAAAACAATTACAATCTGTCATACAATTATTAAAGCTAGCCGTTAAACATCGACAGTGCAGGTGGAAACAGTCATTGAACCAGTGGATTTAATAACTGGTTAGACCTGATACCCAGCTCTTCCATTAGCTGCTGATCAGAACTGCTCAATGTTCAGGAGGAAGTACTGGATCATACTTCCTTATAGAGCTGCTTCAGGTCAGACATGTTCTCAGGATGTCTGGTGTGAGTCCACAGCATCTCTACTGGATTCAGGACTGGGCTCTGACTGGATCACTCCAGAAGGTGGATTTTCCTTGATGTGTAGGGTCATTGTTCTGCTGCATCAGCAGCTTCTCCTGAGCTTCAGCAGGTGGACAGACACCCTGACATGAGAGAAGAGACCTTTGTAAACTTGAATTCATTTTCCCCTCGATGATATGGAGCTGTCCAGGTCTGGAGGCAGCAAAGACCCAGCAGCTTCCTCTGTGGTGTCTGTGTCAGGACTCCATGCTCCATGATGTGTGTGACTCATGACCAGAGATGTGAACCAGCTCCATTGATTCCTTTAAGCCTTCAGCTGTGACTCTGAGCTTCTTTGTTACTGATCATCTGTGTGGAGCTGTGGAGTCATCTTAGCTGGACTTCCACTTCCAAGGAGAGTAGCCACAGAACGGAATCATCTCCATCTGTAGACAGTTTGTCTGACTGTGGACTGATGAAGATCTAAAGTCTGTGATCCTTTCAGCTTCATGCTCATCAGCTCTTCTTCATCCTCAGTGTCTGAGATCTTTGTTGTGAGGCGTGGTTCACATCAGCTGATGTTTCTTGTGAACGCCAAACTGAAAAATAGTTTTTTGAGGACCACTGCTATAAATCGAAGTGTCTCTAATCCACACCTCTAATCTGGTTTCACTGACTGACTCCAGGTCTGATCCCTCCTGACTCCAGTTAGCTTCTGTACATGTTATAAGCTGAGGGTTTCACTAAGAATGTTTTAATGATGGACAAGAACAATACAATGATTTGTGTGATATTAGTTAAAATTGAGTGTTTGTTGTGTTGGTGATTACATATAGAAGCCAGTGTGAATGACAATGATTTACAATCATGTGAAGCCATGTTTTCATGTGTAATCCTTAAAGAAAAGTATCTATTTAACCAATAATGCTGACTACAGAAAGACACTGTTTTCACACTTGAATGTAATAATAATGAATAAACTTTATTTATATGGCACTCTTTACAAAAGACTTAAGCCCAAAATATGCATGCATCAAAGTAAAATAGAATATTTATTAAAACGATTAAATTAAATACAATTTAACCACTGAAATTAAAAGTAGGAGTCGTGCAGTAATTATTTAATAAAACTCAGACCACTGTGAGGGCTTCATCTATATGATGAATAAATATAATGATTGTTGTGTGATTGTGTCTTCAGGTAACCTGTATGGAAGAGGAGCATCAGACAACAAGGCTCCAGTTTTAGCCTGGATCCACGCAGTGGAGGCTTACCAGGCCCTCAACATGGTGAGGGAGAGTCCACAATACCACTCCTTTATTGGATAGTTCTTCATGCCACAGATCAACAAAATCAAATATGTGAGCGAGCCAGAGCCGCAGAGGCACTGTGACCTCAGATGAGACCAGAGGACAGATTAGAGTTGTATTTGCATCATCTTTGTCTTGAAATATAAAAAGGGGAATCAGAGAGAGATGCCTCAGGCAAGATAGACCCAACAGATTACTCCCATTTATTTAAGCAGACTGTTTTAGTTGAGTAAAATACTCCACAGATTTAATGGGAACAAACACACAGCACCCCTCAGGCTAGTGAGAGAGGAGGGCTGAGCTTCAGCCAAACTAACTTGCAAAGTCACTGCTGTTTCTGCAAAGTCACAGCAGCAGTCTGTTTCCCGCCGTCCTCGCTGTGAGAAAATAATACAGCTGAGTTTTCACATCAAAAGGCATCGTCCAGATGCTGGATGCATGAAGGAGAGAGAGTGTGTAGGTGTTGATGAGACTAGTTTCAAACAAAGCTAATGGCTCATTATCGTACAGTCTGCAAAGCCTGTTGCACCACCACTGGAATTTCAAAAAGGGATGCTTATCTTCCAAAAGTACACAGATTTCAGATGTGTTTCTTCTCCATCCGAAGTACTTCCTGCCACTTACTGCCTAAACACATCTGACTTTGATTTTCATCCACCAGGAGCTGCCAGTGAATGTGAAGTTTGTCATCGAGGGCATGGAGGAGACGGGCTCTAACGGCCTGGATGCCATGATCCTGGCCCAGAGAGACACCTTCTTCTCTGACGTGGATTATATCATCATCTCAGACTGCGGCTGGCTCAGCACACGACCCGCCCTCACCTACGGCACCAGAGGCAACTGCTACTTCTTTGCTGAGGTGTAATACTACAAACTGTGCCTAATCCTTAGCTCATTCACGCACTTCGCACCTGTGTGCTGCTGTGCTAAGTCACGGTAACGGTTGCCCCTGATGTGTTTTTGCAGGTGGAAGGACCTAAACAGGATTTACATTCTGGAGTGTATGGAGGCACCGTGATTGAACCAATGACTGACCTCATTGGAATTCTAGGTGGGTGTATTTTTAAATGTGTAGCATCTAGTACACATTCACTCATTCATTCATTCATTCTCACTATTCTCACTTAACTATGAAGCCAATTAAATGCTCTGTAGCTGTGTCCCAATTCAGGAGCCGAGGTTGTGGCCCTTCATACCCGTTGGTTTTGGTTTTAACAGTTGCACCGTTAGCTGTTGAACTGAGCTGAAACCCGATACTTACATTTAACAGTGTAATCCTCAGGCTCTCTGTTGGTGTTGTTTGATGCCATATTATTGTCATTACTGATGCGCAATGCATCTTTGGGTTCGTTGGGCCAGAGAGGATCCACCTGCTGGAGCTGCCATTGTCCAGGAAAAGAAGGATGCATTTGAAGGAGCCTTGGAAATCAGTCTAGTCGCGCCTCTGTGACACAATCACAGCCTTCAAATGCAGCCTCTGAAGGATGCGGCCTCTGAATTGGGACACAGCAATAATGGATATTCCCAAGCAAATTCATGTTTCGTCAAACCACCACAGAACAATTGACACATAATAGACATGGTCTTCTGTGGCACCCGGCAACATGTTCTCTGCTTTGTATTGTTTTTTTTCTTTGCTGACTCTAGCGCAAATCACATCCTATTTTATTAGCACAAAAACATTCAGTAGGTATTTTCTTAGATCACCTCCAAGGGCTGTGCAGTAATTAGTGAGTGTACAAGATCAGGAGGGTGGGGTGTTAAAGTCTTATGTGTTCCCTACTGAAGTGTTTCTGAGCAAGGTATTGAATCCCTCCAGGCCCCCGCAGCTCTGTTATATAACTGACCATGAACTCTGGTGTTAATGTTAAGTCTGAGGAGAGGCCCATTAAAGAAATAACAGTAGCCATTCTGTTGTTATTCTTCAGACACACTGATCAGCCCCAGTGGTAAGATCCTGATTCCTGGGATCAGGGACGCCGTGGCGCCCCTCTCTGATGAGGAATGGAGGATGTACCAGGACATCCAGTTTGACATTGACCACTACAAGAGCAAGATCGGTGTAAACCAGCTCATGTACAGCAACAAGGTGAAGGAAAAGTCTTGAAAAGGTCATCATTTATTATAAGACCGGGTAAGTGCACGAGACAGCTGATTTTCTACCCTGTGTTTCCTGTAGGTGGATGTGTTGGCCCACATGTGGCGCTACCCCACCGTCACCATCCATGGCATCGAAGGGGCCTTTTCTGACCCTGGCACAAAGACTGTCATCCCTGCTAAGGTTACTGCTAAGTTCTCCATTAGACAAGTTCCCAACATGGACCCTGCAATGGTCAAGAAACAGGTAAAACAAAACGTGAACGCTCCAAAAAAAAAACCAAAACAAAAGATAATCCTGTTTTTAGCAAATCGTTGCTTCCCATAAACCACCTCTGCTCTCTATGCTCTATGTTTTGTTCCTCCAGGTGACAGACTACCTTCACTCTGTGTTTGCCAAGAGGAAGAGTCCCAACACGCTGAAAGTCACCATGGTGATCGGGGCAAAGCCTTGGCTGGCTGACACTCAGCACCCTCTTTATGAGGCTGGGAAGGCTGCTGTCAAGAGAGGTACAGAGGACACCCCTCACCCCACATGAAGCACCCATCACTGCATCAAAATCCTTTATACAGACGGCGTAGCTGAAGTAAACTGTAAAACTATAAAATTATAAACAACCTAAAAAAAATAAACAAGCAGTAGTGGGAGCGGTACAATTATCCACTTGCATGGCTTCTCGTATCAGGTGTAGTTGGGTGTCGTGTCAGGTATCTCAACCCGACCACAAGGTCTCTGCACAGATCTTGGCCTGTCTCTGAGACAAAAACATGGATGAAGGAACGCAACCTTCAACTCAACCTTTAAGACCGAACTGTTAGTCATCCCGGCCAGTCAGTCTCTTCATCACGATATCAATATCAAAATCACCTCTTCATCTCTTACCCCAAACAAGGTCAAGAAAAACCTGGGTGTCGTGTTTGATGACCGGCTCTCCCTATCTCTCCTTTTTTTTTTTTTTTTTTTTTAGTTATTCTTTTGGGCGTTTTTGCCTTTATTCTGATAGGACAGTGAGAGATAGACAGGAAAGTCAGGGAGAGAGAGAGGCCATGGGTCTGACGCAAATCCATGGCCTCTGCAATTAGGACCAAGCCTATGTGGTATACGCTGTACCAGGTGAGCCACCGAGGCGCCCCTGACCAGCTCTCCTCTGACCATGTTGTGTCCTTCTACCTGTCGTGCCGCTTTGCTTCTTTACAACACCTGACTCAGTACGCCGCCCAGCTCTGGGTCCAGACTGTGGTTATCTCTCACCTGGACGACTGCAATGCTCTTCTGACAGGCCCTTACAGATGATCCTGAATGCATGTCTGGTCCGTCTGGTCTTTAATCAACCTAAAAGGTCACATGTCACTCTGCTCCTCGTGGACCTCCACTTACTACCCACAAGCTCCTGAATCACATTCAGTCTCTAATGCTGCCGTCAGAGAGACTTCTGGGAATGCTCCATCTACTGGATCTCAGTCATTCAGCCTTATGCTGCTTCTCAGCCACTGTGCTCCTCTAATGAAGGTGGTCTGGCATCACCATCCCTGCACACAGGACAGTGTCAGTCCAGACTGTTCAGGTCTGTGGTTCTACCAGAGCGGGGCGCCTCCTCTCTTCAGAGAGACCTCCTCTCCTAACACCTCTAACACCCCGACATGTCTAACTAGCTCTGACTATCAACTTTCACTTCACTTCTTTACTTGATCTCCTTGCACTTATTGAACAGATGTAGTCCTTAGATACACCAAGGTCTGCTACTGCACTGACGCTTTAGCGATGTCCCTCACTTGTGAGTTGCTTTGGATAAAAGCGTGTGGTAAATGTGTAAATGTAAATGCAGTAATACAAATACTAGTAATACATTGTGCCATATTGTGAGAGGCATTCATGCTTTTCACATCAATCTAACTGGTCCTCTGCAAGTTTACTCTCCAGTTGTTATCAAATTCTGTGCATCAAGCTAATACTTTTTCCAAAGCTGATGTTTTAAAAACCGAAGATTTTTACCAATTTTATCAATTTATGAGCTTCTAACTCTGTACCATGGGTTTAATGTGAATTCTTAATTGGCAGATCCACAGTTATCATTTCTACACGCAGTGGTGCAGAAAACAGAATATTTCTCTCTGACATGTAGCACAGACATTCCAATGCACTGAAGCCTGGAGAATTACTCAAGTAAAATGCCAGTACCTCGTAACTGCACTTAGTAAATGCACTGACTTGATCTGTCATACAGTATACACCAGATGTAGGAATCCAAATAAAGAATGATATATGCGGAATAGCCTCATCATCAGCAGTTGCTGTTCCTGTGGACCCGTTCTTGTTCTCAGTCTATGCTTCGACTTGAACATTATAACTATGAACATATATTTCATATGCAGTACCTGTTAAACTTCTCTTCTCTGCTTTTATATTTAGTCTTTCTTCCTTTACTGTTGATTTCGTTTTTTTTATCCTTTGTAAAGTGATTTGTCACTCAGACATGAATGCTTTAGGAAATCTTGTTTAAGTGACACATGATTCATATAAATGTGAGACAGCAGAGAGTTCATGTCCATCACTCTCAGATATAAAATCTCCTCCCTTCTACAGTTTTTGACACGGATTCTGATCTGATCCGTGAGGGCGGGACCATCCCTATCGCCAGAACCTTCCAGGATGTGACGGGAAAAAGCATCATCATGATGCCGATCGGAGGCTTCGATGACGGGCTGCACTCCCAGAACGAGAAGATGAGCAGGTTTGACTATATTGCTGGGGAATGTGAACCTCTAATGCGGTCTCCTCCTCTCTTCATCTTCCACAACCTTGTGCTGAAATAATCCCTTAACCTGATAGTCATCATTTTTGGATTTGGATGATAACGTACAACAGCACTAGGACAGATGGACAGCATCTGGAGGAAGCGAAGAATAGATGGCTATAAAGCTGTAAAAGTTCTTTGATGGTAAGGTGAACACTGTGAGACCTGAGAAGCAGAAATAAAGATATGCTGATCTGGATCCAGGGGGATTTGTCAGTTTTACTAGCTGCTGGTGGAACAGGGACTTGATTCTCTGTACCCCCTCAGGGACATCTGAGAAGCTGTACTGTGCCTGGCTGCTGCTGTGGATGATGGTGTTGCTAAATTGATTGTATATGTACAGGAGACGCACATTGAAACAGACAACGTGTTTCGTCTTTCTTCTCTCTCTCTCACAGGTACAACTACATCGAGGGAACCAAGTTATTCATTGCCTACCTGAACGAGGTGTCCCAGATCAGGAAGACAACTGTGTGATGTTGTGCAGGGTTGTTAAGTGACCCTCTCAGGCATTCCAGCTACCATGAGCTCTCCATGACACCTCTACTTCTACCTTACAGCATCTCCACCTTCAGTCTAAATAAAAACTTATTTAAACCTGTGAATGTGCTATCTATCTATCTATCTATCTATCTATCTATCTATCTATCTATCTATCTATCTATCTATCTATCTATCTATCTATCTATCTATCTATCTACCTATCTGTCTGTCTGTCTTTCTGTCTGTCTGTCTATCTATCTATCTATCTATTTTAGTATTATTTTGACATTGTCAGAGAATGTATTCATCACTCTCACTTTGCATATGTGGCATCTGTTTTTTCTCCATATAATGTCAAACTGTACTGTAAGTGTGTGTCATGTAGTAAAAGCTGTACAATGCAACAGCGTGAGTATTTTCTTTTATCATATAAGAGTGTTGAGTGTTAATATTGAGACAAACAGAAACACATGCATATATACTGTTCCTTCAGTCATGAGACATTTATTTAGCAGTCAAACAATCACTGAAGACTCATAAAGTGACTCATTTCAGAGATAAGGCTCAAAACCAAACAGAGGCTGCGCATGCAGATGCAGCTGGACAACTGTGAGTATGGACACAATCCAGCTTTTGTCTGAGACAGAGTCCTATTCATGTGTCAAATACATGTGCTTTACTGTACTATGCATCTGACAGTCGACATTGTTCAGTAAGAATGTTGCAAAACGTCTAAACGAGTCATACAGTCTCAGATTTGGCATTAAAGAAAAAAACACCAAAAATGATGCTAATTCCACTTGTTCACATTTAAGTTATTTTTTTATATTTCAGAAATTCTTTTATAGTAAAAGGAATGACAATAATATTTTTTTATACTTTACTGTTTCAGTTACTGTCATTGATACATTTCCTGCTATTCCAACATCTTCCAGAGTGAGTAGTAGTGTAAGTGTACAGCAGATGTTAGTAATATCTATCTTTACATACATATCTGTACCTAGAAAACAAAAAAACAAAACTCATACTTGATAGAAAACAAAGTAATAGTAATGATAATAGAAAAAAAAGACATTGGTGTTTCATTGTAAAAGTAGACCCAGTTTCACGTTATCTTCTTAAAACATGATCCTGATGTTTCATTCACATTTATATAAATATAATCAGTCAGTTACCTTTCATCACGTTTCATTTGAAGAGGGCTCATCTTTTTGTTCTTACTGATTCTATAAGTTTTCCATTCTGTATCTATATCTCTATCTTCTACAGATGCTAGTCACTTGTTTAACTTGGGAGGTTCCAGTTTTTCCCGCCTTTTGTTATTTGCTTTAGAGTTGTAATTCTCATAGTGTAAAATGTATTTATCAATAATAATTATGAGACATCTTTAACTTGTGCATAATACAGCTGTAATAATGTACAATGATACATGACCACACACGAACAGCATTTACTTACTGTTTATACACATGTACAAATCATCCACAGTTCAATTTCAATTTCATTATGTTATCAGTGGTTGCTGACAAATATATTAGTATCTGTTTAAATGATATTATAGTGCATTTTAAAACACTTAGTAATTGTTAATAGACTGCTTATAAATGCTAAATAGCAACAGCTTAAATGAAAATGTGAATTTCTTGGAGTAGGATAAGAGCGGGTCGGCCCAGTAGGGCGTTCCTGCAGTTTCAGGACAACATTTCCAGGAACCTAGTTTTTTGCGACACTGCCACCTAAGGAAGTGGACACTGGGACCGCATTTCAGTAAGAAGATGGACGACAATGAAAGTGTGAGACAGCACTTATAAATGTATTATGAGTAGCAAACTAATTAATTTATTATTTTTTTTTAATATTTTTTAAATTTAGGGTGGAATAAACTTTTAAAACTACATGTACTTGGACAAAAGTAGTGTTTGGGTAGAATAGCTCTTCACGGCAGCTTGTGCGATCTGGGGTCCCAGAAAATACGGTCATGAAACTGCGTTCCAGATATCAGCCTGTGGTACTCCTATTCACCAGGTGGCCCTGGCACGTCCGAGTAGCTTCCTAGAAATGCAGGTTGTGGGTGGGTTGTCCACTAATCAGCGCGTTGGCGGTTCGATCCCCGGCTCTTCCCATCTGAGTCACAAAGTGTCCTTGGGCAAAAATTGCCCCCGATTCCATCAGTGTGTGAGTGTGTGTGTATGGGAGTGATGCACGCATGTGTGAGTGAATGGGTGAATGTGATGAGTGTTGTTAAGAGCTTTGAGTGGTTGAAAAGTGCTATATACTACGTGCAGTCCATTTACCACTATTCCACCTGCTTCCAAGACAAAGGCATTTGTAGAGTCAGACAATTGTTTCCTGATGCGTGCAGCAGCTGTTTTATTCTTCACTTCCCAGGGTGCCTAGAACCAGTCTAAGGTATTAAGTGGTGAATATACGTTGAACATCTCTGGCACTGAGTCACATAAGCAAAATGTTTGTTAAAAAAATAACAAATAAGCTTGTTATGTCTAAATACTGATTTTGGTAAGGAAATCAAATGAGCACAAACCTTTTTATATAATTACAGCAAATTGAAATTCTATTTAAACAGCTTCAGACACACTATAACTCATGTCAATACACAGCGTTCAGTCCCAAAATGACAAAAATGAGTTGATAACAGTTATTGATGAGGGGTCAGGTTTCATCTAAGCATCTGTTACCACACAAGTCTTTGTTTAACACACACATATTTCATGTTCAGTCTTTGAGGAGACGTCCAGTGTCATGTATCCCAGCAGGAAGTGGTGGGGAGGAACCCTGGTGTTGTGAAGAAGCCGTGCCCGACACTTCAGCGGCCTGATTCACAACACCAGCTGACCCTCCCCACCTCCACACACACACACACACACACGCACACACACACACATACACACACAGTACTGTAGTACAGTACAGAGACTGTGTGAAGCAGTGTGATGGAGTTCATCTTCAGTGAACGAGACACCGGCCTGCGTCTACCCATCTTCTCTTTGAACCAGACAGAGTACATCTTAATTCTTTGCCTTTTTAACATTAACAGTAGTGCGCCGAGAACACTCACCTTTCCTATGCGGTGCACTTATCTCCTCAGACGAGCGTGCAGCTGACTGCAGCGGTAGTGAAAGTTAGTGAAATGAGAAAGAGTGGAGCAGGAGGGGAAACTGGGACAGAGCAGCATGAGTGCAGCACATGCTGTGTCCACTGGAGGGCAGTTTGCATTCAGCAGCTTCCTCCTCTCTCTGCTCGCCGGCCACACACACACACACACACCGCGACTGAACCTGCAGCACAGGAGATAGACACAGCAGAACTAAGGCTTAAAAAACAAAGAGAAAACCTTAAAAAAAAAAAAATCACATGAAGGTTCCAGCAGGTGATTATCTTTAGAAAACCTCTTACAGAATCTCAGCGCGGCAGCACAGTGAAACACAAGGTGGCACTTAAATGTAACAGTGCTCTATTTGGTTGCCTATTTATAAAGTGCTTTGGTATTGAGGACAGGGCCATGATGGAGCTGAGAATAACTTTGGTTTCACAGCGGCGAGCTTTAATCCACCTTGAAGCAACCCGCTGTGGATGAAAGCTGAAATCATGTCATGGTAAAGTGGGTTTACAGTAAAATGATCTTCAGGCAGTGTTTCAGTCTGACATGAAGTTTTACTAAATAAAATCCTGTATATGACTGTTCTTGAAATAATCAATTACTTACTATCAGAATTACAGTGAAAAAGCTTCAGACATCAAATAAATTCTATGGAAATAAAGTCTATGAACATTAAATATAACATTTTTTCTGTCAGAGATAAAGCAGTGACATGTATAAATACACTTAAAATATCAAAAGAAAAAATTACTCAAAATAGACCTTGTCAATGTTATTTTCTTGTATATTATGTTATTGATCTATTACACCTGGTGTAGTAAATCCCCTCGCCCTACCCCATTCCTCTCCCTGGCCTTCTTGCCTCATGTATGGGAGCAGTACCAGGGTCTTATTCAGGAGCCCTCTGTGAACAAAGAAGCTGGCTGAGCCTCATCCTTCAATATGTTGGACTATATCATTTGAGTAGTGTATATGGGATTTAAATAAGTTTGCTTTGTTTGACAGATTATCTTGAAACATATCGCCTACCACAGGTTTAAATGTGCCAATTGAATAAATCAAAAGTTTCATTCCTCCACTGGTTTTAAACACACAGTCTGTAACTAGGAGATGAATTATCCATAGAGGTGAACTTCTCTCCATAACAAATGGACCAGGGGATTAAAACTGGTAGAAACACCCATAAAGCAGTTTCACTTCAAAAACCAGTGATTCACTGACACAGTTCAGGGAACACAATACGTGTCGGAGCTGAGCTGTCTAACATTTCCTCAGCTTGTTTCTCTGATAACTTCCAGACGTCCGATGACTAAAATCCTTCATCTGGTTCAAATATAGAGCTGAAAACCACCAAGGTGCAAAAAACTTATCTCAAAAATGTGGTTAGGGTGCATACCACGTGGGCGCAAGTCCATGATTCAACTTCCCGCTGGACAGACTCTTTGCTGCATGTCATTCCCCTTCTCTGTGTCCCTGCATTTCCTGTCTCTCTACACTGTCCATTCAAATAAAGGGATAAAATGGCCAAAATAACTTTAGAAAATGTGTCTTAAAACTAGATAAAAGTCAATTTGAGCTTCTGTCACAGCCAAGCGACTAAATGCCACGTATCGTTACCATGGTTAAAATCACAGATTTCTCTGCTTTGAGAATTGATGGAAACATTTGTGATAATGTAAGAACACAACTCAACAACATATAGAACATAGGTCTAGTTGTTTTTAGACAATTTAATTTGGAAAAATTACAGATTATAATTTTAAATATTAAGTTAGTAGTGATTCTTGGTATCCTGACTCACATTAACCCCTCCGTTGTCTGATGCTATTCGATCACGCCATTGTCCTGCTGAGGGTTATGTGTTTGGCGCTGATGCAAAGCCAACAGCTTCCACATCTAAAACATTTCAAATATTTGTAGTTTTGTGTGTAAATGCAGAGAACACACGCGTCCTCGCAGCTCTGGTGGATAAACTCTGCTCCCTCTCAATGAGCAGCTTCATACACTGAAGCTGAACCCAGCTGTGTCAGAGCGCAATGTGGGGCTGTGGGTGAGGAGCTAGTTTGCTGTCGCACTTGCGCTGCTCAGCTGTTTTCCTCTTGTGAAATTGGGTTTTAACTGTGGCCTTTGACCACTCCATTAATCACTGGTTTGTCCTTCTGCCTCACCAGCACCAGGACGGGTCAGGCCTTCACTAATTCCTCCACAAGCCACCGTGTCACACTCGACATAATATCCCGGCAATACATTTCTCCTAATCTCTTTTCATCAGGTCTGCTGGCCTTTCTGCTCAATCTAATTGCAACAAAGACCACATGAGGGCTTTTGTGCCAAAAGAAAGTTCTTTTACAGTTTCAATTAAATGGCTGGGCTGGACCAGGGAAGCTCTTGGCTGAACGCCAGTGTCCTTCAGACAAAGAATGTAACTGTGGATAATGGATAGAGACACTTCAGCGAGGAAGAAGGAAAAGAGGAACAGAGTGAGGGGAGAAAAGAGAACCCATCCCGACGCTCGCCTCACCATTAAGCTCATTTCACAGCCAAAGGTTCTGCAGTTTTTTGTTGTTTTTTTTTTTTTTTTGCGGGGGAAGGAGCACAAAGATTTAAGTAACAATCAAAACTAGCTTGTGGGATTATGAGCTGGAGGAGACGGTGTGTATGTGTGTGTGTGTGTGTGTGTGTGTGTGTGTTTGGTCCAGGCTACTACTTGGTTTGGTCCAGGTTATTACTCATGTTGTGGGAACCTAAATCTGTTTACACAGTCAGCTTATGGAGACAAAAACAAGTCCCAAAATCATTAAGCCTGAAAGTGAAGACAGGTTTTAAGGTTAGAGACAACTATGTGTGTGTGTGTGTGTGTGTGTGTGTGTGTTGAAGAAGTGCTTCATACTTTCAGAAAATGTGAACAAAGTGGAGGATTAGAGCTTGAAGCTTCTGGTCAATGTGTTATTTAAAGGCTTCCATTGATTTCCATTGTGTTCGGTTCTTCAACACGTCTGGAAGACTCTGTTATTTTGGTCAGGAGGGTCGTGCTTATCTTCAGCCGCTCACATTAAATCTACGGAGATAAGCTTTCACGTAATGTTCTAATTTCAATTGGTGGTTGTTTCTCAGCTGATCTTCCTCTAAATGTCAGAACTGATCTTAAGATCTTCCTCAGGGTCTACAAATCTCTCTGTAGCTTGGAGATGTTAGACCTGAGACTCAGGTAGATCCCTCCACTCATCTCACTGTAGTCCTCAGGTCTGACATCACGCAGTGTTCTTCAGAAAGCTGGCGATGGCCGGATTTGTTCGAAAAGCTCATGTTTCCTTGATTCTGTTGCTCAGTTAAGAAAAATGCACCAACAGCAAGAGAGAAATTAAATGACAATATAAAAGCACAGATATATATTGAACTGTTCCGCACGTCACGATTCCCTTCTGTCTCTGCTACAGTGACAGAAAATGGAATAAGAGCCTGAACTTCTATGTACAAGCACGTGTATCGACCTGCTGTGCCCCATTTAATCACGATCACACCTCCACACAGACAGTTCTCCAATCCTGAGCGATTGACGTCTCACTCTTTTTTCTTTTCTTTTTTTTTTTCAAATGCATCCAAAACAAGCGATTTAAGAGTAACTTCAACGGGGAATAAAAGAAGGACAGAACATATAACATTAAATATTACTCAGAAACTGATTCACAGATTTCGATAGTGACGAAGGATCCGAGACCTTGATCCGGTTCCAGCAGGATCCGGCACTAATGAGGTCCTTACAGCCTCTTTTTTTTTTTGCTTCTATATTTTCCCTGTTGTGTATTTTAACAACGTCCATATATGTTCCCGGATTTCACTTTCTCTTCGCGGAGTAAATGACTACCACTGTCTCTCTGTGGATATTGCAGTGGCAGAAGTACATTTACTCAAGTGCTATACTTAGTACAGTTTTGAGGTATTTGTACTTAACTGTTTTAATTTCATCTTCCTTTGTACTTCGAGTGCATTTCAGAGGGAAATGCTGTACTTTTTATTCCTCTACATTTATCTGACAGCTTTAGTTACTAGTTAGTGTGAAGATTAAGGTTTTATACAAAATATGTTATATTAGATTTAACTACCCAACAGTAAAAAGTAGTTAGAATTATATAAAATACTGCTTACACAGTAATCCAATAGCATAATAACACATTGACAGCGGTGATTCTGCTGCTTAATACTTTAACTTTTTATAGTTTAAGTACATTTTGCTGCAAATCCTCTGAACTTTTACTTAAGTAAGATTTTGAATGCAGGACTTTTACTTGAAGGAGTTATTCTACCTGTTTCACCCCTGCCAGGTGCTGATAGACCAGAAATAGAGGCACTCGGGCGACATCAACACCAGAGATGCTCACAAGTCATTTTTTTTCAAGTCCAAGTCAAGTCTCAAGTCTCTTATGGTTGTAATAAGTGTTCTGTCCCTTCCTGCTGCCACTGCATCGCCATATCTAATGAATTCAAAGCATATCCTGCATCATCATCACTTCCTTATCTATAAAGTTAACCATGATACTAAGGGAGAGAACAGGGATGGAGTTCGAATAACAATCGTCATAGACTTTTGACTTGGACTGACCCACCAGAACCTGTCTGGAGACACCATCGCATCTGGCCTGTCACATTTTACAAGAATCATGTCGCACACAGAGGAAAACAACACATCAAAAAGAACAACCAGCTCTTTTTTGTAACTTTCCTCTGTATGAATTAGCAGCTATAGAGAATATGAAATTAGAGTTCAGAGTACATCACCAGACATCTCTTCATTTTAGCAGTTTTTCTCCTTCAGTGAATCTTTCTTTAATAACATTCTGTAGATCTGAGCTGATCACAGACTTTGAGGTCTGATGAAGCAAGAACAGAAAATAAAGCACCTCTAAAAGCTCTTTCTGTTGTCCTCTGCCGACTGCTTATTCTATAAAAACTGGACTCACTCCTGTCTGTTGTCTGCACAGTAACTGCTGATAGATGCACAACTATTTGAAGCGTCTGGATTTTTCTGGATTTTAATTTCTTTTCTCCGAGCTCTCTCTGACTCCCGGACCATCAGAGCTGATGGTCAGAAATATGCTATTCACGTGCTGCTTCCTGTCGGACAGGAAGTGAGTGATCCACCTGCGGGTGGAGTCAGGCACGCTCAGCTGGGAGAGCTTATCCTGCAAACAGGATCCTGCCACAGGTCCCTGAGGAGTCCAGGTGCGGGAGGATGAAGTGGAGAGCCATGTGGACAGCGTCGTCTACAGACTCGTTGGCTCTGTAGGCGAACTGCAGGGCGTCCAGGAGCGGGTCAGTGACGGCTTTGAGGTGGGACAGCACAAGGGCGCTCAAATGACTTCATAACCACAGAGGTCAGGACGATGGATCTGTTGTCATTAAGTCCTGTGGTCCTTGGTTTTTTTGGGGATGATGGTGGAGGATTTGAAGCAGGCTGGCACATGGCATGTCTCCAGTGAGGCGTGTCAGGACTGTCCCCATCGTCTTTTCAAAGCAGCGGTAGAACTCGTTCAGTTCGTCGGCCAGGCGCAAGTCGTTAATGGCGTGGGAGCTTAGCTGTGACCCAGGGTTTGCCATTGTTATAACTCACCCCGGTGCGTGTCGGGATACAGCAGTCCTCACAGAAGCTGATGTAGGACGTCACAGCCTCTGTGAACTCGTCCACACTGCAGTCCTGAACCACAGACTGTATTGTCCTGAACACGTCCCAGTCAGTGCAGTCCAAGCAGGCCTGAAGATCCTCAGTGGCTTCACTGTTCCATTGCTTCGATGCCCTCACTACAGGTTTACAGAGTTTCAGTTTCTGCCTATATGTAGGAATGAGGGGGACCATGACGTGGTCGGAGTGGCCCAGTGGACGGGGTGATAAGCGCTGTTCGTTGTGGTGCAACAGTGATATAAAATATTCCTCTTCCCCGGTTGGGCATTTAATGACAGTCTGTATTTGGGACCTTCATGGCTGACGTTTCCTTTGTTAAAGTCACAGAGGACAATAACTAGGGAGTCCGGGATAGTTCTCTCTGAAGAGCTGGAAGCCGGCCAGCTGCAGTGCAGAGTCTGGTATTGATCCACACAGCCAAGTCTCAGTGAAGCATAAGACAGAAGATGAAGCAAAGTCTCTGTTCTCCTCCACCAGTAACTGAAGTTTGTCCGGTTCTGTTGCACAGTGAGCGCACGCTGGAGAGAAATACACCTGGCAGCAGGGTGTGAGGTCCGCACCGGCACGTTTCCCTCTCCCCCCCGCCGTTTCACTGAATGAAGCTGAGGTCAGGGCACCTTTGACCGGGATGGCCAATAATTTCACAGATGATGTGAGAAAAGTGGGAAACAAGTCCGCTGATGTTCATGAGCTCTTCTCTGGTGAAGGAGCTCCAGGTAGCGCAGCAAAAAAACTGAATTAATAAACCAAATTAAGGCAAAACGATGCGTACCAACACACTGAGGCAGCCATCCGCTGTGCCATCTCAGAGATCACTGGTGAATGCAGCATGGATAATGAATTACAAGTGTTAATGAATTACAAGTGTTACTGACCTTGTTGTCTTTGCTAGCAGCTGTTGTTCAGTTAACTTCTGCATTTTAATGCTACAACTGTCTTTGTTGTTCCTGGTTCGTAGAATTTTCTGCAACTAACCAACTGAAGAGTAGACAATCTGCTTCCTGTTTACACCGGCTCCAACACACACACCCAGTGTACATGAATGGTCATGTATGTATGTAGTTTTCAAATGTGTTAGTATGGATGGAGATCGCTTAGTAACGCAGCAGCGAGGACGTGGCCTCAGAAAGCCAATGTCCAACGATATACACCAAACTTCTGGGAGAAAAGTTTAATTCATAATAAAAGATTCAGATCTGACCCGAAATCTAAAGGGTTCTTCCCTCGGCCATGACCCCTCCCTCCACCAAGTTTGGTGCAAATCAGTTCAGGACTTTTTCAATAATCCTGCCGACAAATGAACAGACACAGGTATGTTTTCACCTGTGGACCTATGAAGCACTGAGGCTGCAGCCTGTGTGCTCTGTACAAAGACTCGTGTTCCATCAACTTGCCCGGAAAAAGGTAAGAGGAGGAAAACTCTGGCTGGAGCTGGCTGAGCTGCTTTCCACAGTGTTTTGAGTTCATGGCCTTCAGCCAGATGCTCAGTGGCAGCGCTGCAGCTTGGCCACAGCTTCACTCTGTGCAGCCAAAACAACCCCAGCCATGCCACACCCAGTTAACACTGCTCTCCCCCAGGTCCAGGCCCCCGCTGGAGCCGTCCATCCTTCACGCTGCTTTCAGACAGCTGTGCTTACTCTGCACTACACAGACAGGGTGGGAAAGAAAAGAGATGAGGAGGGAAATAGAGTCTAGCTGCTGCTGGATAAAAGCTGGCATTTTTGTTTCCTAATGGAGCTTTGCCCAATTTATTTAGATCAGTCATCCAGACGGCGCCTGACATTGGCATCATTGATTTAACATCATTCACTCTGTGAGGAGAAGGAGGAAAATGAGCAGATGAAGGTGGCTGACACTTCTGAGAAACGAGGACAGAGACAGGGATGCATTCAGTCAGTCATTCACTGAGTCATATTTTTATAAATTGTTACATTTTATAAATATATGAAATCATCTATATAATCATAGTCTTTTGATTTATGCTCACCACCATTTTTAAGTTCTTTTCATAGCGGGAGCAGATGTTTTCCTGTTTTCCAGCTTTTTTAGAATCATATTTCCCTCATACACAGCTTCTATAAGCTATTAAACAGCCACTGAGTTAAACATTAATAAATAAATAAACACAAAGGAGTTTTACAAACAAGCCTCGGCCCTGACTGACTGACTGACTGACTGACTGACTGACTGACTGACTGACCGCAGTCTGTGAGGAGGCAGACAGAAAAGGCTGAGTGATCGGCCAGCAGCCAGACTGAGCCCAGTATTTTCAACCCCAGAATAAACTCTAGCGTTATCACAGGAGGAGCAGCTGGCTGCCGAGCAGGACAGGTGACAGAGATGATGCTGACAGCAGCCCTGCCTGCCAATCCAGCAGGTCTCTAGTGAAAGGGGGGGGGGGGGGGTCGCTGCTAGACGAATGAATAGGAGCTGTACAGTTTTGAAGTAGAAAACAAGTCACAGCTATTTGAGCAGGAAATGCAGCTGATTTAGAGAGTTGCAGTTGCACATGTTACACCTGGGGTCGAATGCAAAATCTTCTTCACAGACACGATTTTAATGCAATCGCTTCAAAAAAAAGAAAAAATGTATTTGGAGAATTTTAAGTGACGGCTATGAAACAGCCCCAAATAAGCTTATTCATTCTCATTACCTAAATAATAAACAAGATTCACACTGTCAAAGATATTTTGCAGATTATGTCATAGATATATTTCTCTCAGCTAGAAGTATTCATTCCTTTACAGGAAAGGTACCACACAATAATGGCGGCAGTAGACCAGCAACTCCCTGTGTTTTTTAACGGCTGTTTCTGGTTTAACAAAAAGGGGTTGTACTCTTTAACGGAAACGTCTCTGTAGGAATCTTGTCCATAGTGTTCTCCCTATCAATCATTTACACCCAGAAACATGGGAAAATAAATCCCAGAGTTATCCTTGCTAAACTAAACAAATCTGCGGTTCCGGTGTCAGAGCTCTCTGCTTCCCTCCCGCTTATATCATCTTCGAGAGAAACCAAGACACGTAAAGACATTACCATGCTAAATTAAACAAATTAAAAACAAAGAAGACATTTTAAAGATTAAACAATTAATTGATTAATTGAGGAAATAATCTGAAAGTAGTTTTGCACCCACAGTTTGAAATCTTGAATAAAGAGCTGGTATTGACCTGTGAGTATCCAGTCTGTGTGTATCTGTAAATCAGCCTGGAAATGATCCACAGCTCCTCTCCAAAGTGAAGATGACAGTATCTTCAGACCCATCAGGACAGAGGCAGAGCAGCAGGAAGAATAATTAATGCCTATAAATAGGAGATTGTGTTTTTCTGGGCTGGTAGACAGTCCAAACCTGAACCAGTCAGAGCCTTTAACTGATTGTATCCACATGCAAATGAAAGCTTGGGATGAAAAAATTTTTTTCTCTTGCAGTAATTTTCCTTAAGCTCAGTATAAATCTTGACTTTCTAGTTGAAGATGGAAACTTTTAGAGCTTAATTAGTTCATAAAATCACGTAGGGTGTTCCGGGCCTGAAGCTGGGTCCCCACGGCAGAACCAACAACAGTCTGCTCATTAGGAGAAGCCACTGGTCTGTGTCTGCTGCTCTGCATGGGCTGCTAGCACAGTCTCTGTGGCTTAGAGGGAGCGACACACATGCAATAACTGTACCTACATGTACAGACACAGGCGCAGACACACAGACATCAACAAATCCCAAGAAAAGACGAAATCCAACAATGAACTGATCCACTCGCAAGAACTGTGTGTGTGTGTATCGCAGCCTGATGTATCTGACTCCTCTGAGCTATTAAAACACATCACTGAGTCACACTGTGTCGCTGACGTGTCACATCACCACGAACACACACAAAGTAGTTTTTTTTAGACTCTCTCACACACACACACACACACACACACACACACACACACCACCCTGTTGCCCCAAATACTCACTAGAGCACTGAATGTGTGGATCATTCTGCCGCTGAAAATAGTCCCCAATAAATTCACTATTCCCTGAATAATGTTCGCTAAAACTACAATACCCAGCTGCTGTAGGAAACTAGTGACCCTTTTAAAAATGAAACAATATACATGAGATGTATGTCGTCAGTCAGTCAATGTTTTTAAATGTTTAACGTTACACCATGATCTGCTCTGTCAGTCCAGTTATTTTAAAGACTAAATTTAGGCAAAACAAAATTGAAATAATTTAATAAAAACTTAAATGATAACAAAAAAGTACTTCCTCAACATTAGACGATCTTTGTTGTCATGGTTACACTAATAACAACGTGGTTAACTTCATCGAACGGTTATGGATAATAGAAGCAACATAAACAGCTGGTTTCACATGGGAATGGAACACAGCTCTCCTGTGTCATATTCATCCATCCACCACAGCCTCCTCCTGACGTGGACTTTGTCTCTCTTTATACTACGTCACCGCACTATTCCCTTTGCTCCTGCCCATCATACGACCTCTAGATGTCGCCTAGCAACAAAACCTAACTATGGGTCATGATGACCTGCTGCACAGACGACCTGTGGGCTCGTTTTGTACAGGAGGACAGTCTTTCAAAGAACCAGGTAAAGTATAAGATGTAAAGTATCTTCGGGGAATTCTACAGCGTAGCAATATATCAAGTGAGCTCAGATGTGTGCTACTGTTTTGAGGCTTTTCTACTTTGTGTATTTACATTTGCCTTTAGTTGTTCTTCACCAATCACATGGAGTCATCTACAACACACTCTCGGGATCGACGCGCTCACTAACTCTGCACTATTCGAGGCGATGATCGCAAACCACCTCACCTCAGTGTGTCTTTCTTTTGAATGTTCACCTATGTGTATCTCTCTGGCTCTCGACATCACTGTAAATGAGTGAAACCTCGACGATCTATGAGAGTTTAAGTAAAATAAATGAGGAAATTTGATGCTGCTTTTTAGGTCCACACCATTTGAGAGGAAAAAAATGGTCACGCTTGGACCCTTTCATGTAAGCTAGGCTACCTCACCTGCAGGTGCCTGGGTGGAAACACTTCACACAACAGGGAATCTTACGTTTATGAAGTTTACTTAACTTCAGCGGGTGAATACAGAACACAGAGCAGTTTACATCAGTGATCTAGGCAGTTAAACTGTGCTGCGGATAAAACTGTGAAAAAAAGTCAAAACTTTAGATTTTTAATGTACAACTATTTTGATGTACTATGATATATGAAACAATCGATCTAGTTGAAATCAGTGCAAATCAGAGGCACAATAAGGAACTGGCAGGTGACTTAAAGGCTGCGGAGCCTCTTTAATTTCACCATGGTGGAGCCATTTTGTTGCAGCTGCAGAGAGGAAAGAGGAGCGGTGATTCTACACTAGTTCGTCTTTGACTGGATGTTTGGCAGGCGTGGCACACTGCAGCAGCACTGAACCAGCTGGCATCCACGGATAGACAGACAGGAAGAGGGAGGGAGGGAGGGAGGGAGGATGCAAGTAGAAAGCGACAGATGAAGAGGTGGAGGAAGAGCGAGGTGGATGTAAAGGGAGAAAAGAGGAAAGACACACTCATATAGAAGGGAAATGTAGTATGTTGCTCTGACTGACTTGTACCATCACCTCTCCTCCCGTGCACGGTGGTGCCGCTGAGCATCCCATCTCTCTCTCTCTCTCTCTCTCTCTCTCTCTCTCTCAAATTGAGTCATCATCTGCAGAGCCAGTGGTGCCAAATTACCAGCACCTATTAAATTGTTGCTTTTCCTAATTAGCTTCCACGTGAACTCGGAGGCTCAACGTCCCAAAAATGTGTGTCACTCTTATAATCCTTCCTGCAGAGTAATTTAAATCAGAGGTAGCTACCTTTAGGCTACGCTGTGGCTGGAGTCATTTCCAGGCCACATTAAATGATAGGATCTGTAATAAGACTGAAATGTAGCTCAGCTGATTGAGCCAGGTGAAGGAGGGAGCTCTTGTTATATTAATCCTAATGTGAAAATGATGGAGGAAAAATGAAGTCAGAAAGCGATTAAATGATTAATCCCACAAGGAGCTGGACGTGTGAATTGCGTAACTAAAGTTATATTGATGCATTTATGCAATTATGTAATCTGCTAAATACTTAAAAGGGCGCGCATGCAAATTGAATACGGTGACTCACGGCTACAGCACAGGTGCACGTGAGCGGAGGCAGGATTATCAGATTGAATCCAACCCAGAAACTGAAAACTAATTAAAACATTGTCAGACACAAGAGCTTTATCTCACCAACAAGTTTGTTTGGTGTTTTGAGGAAATTTTTAAGTGAGAACTTTCAGGGATGAGAGTGAAAGCTCAGGATTATTTCCAGGTTGCTGTGGCGTTCCTTGGGATTTGTGTGTGTGTGTGTGTGTGTGTGTGAGCTGGAGCCTAGTCACAGTGGACTCGAGGACGCACCTCCGCTGGCTGGAAATTTAAAATGTTCACACTGAAGCATGAAGACGAGGACGGTGTACACTCAGGAGAGAGACAGGTCACTACGCTATGTGGGTCAACAACACTGAGAAAAAGTAGATCCTCAGCATCTGCATCTAGTGCACGACGGCTTTAATTGTCGGGGTCGGTTCACACCAGACGACTCAAACATTTTAGGCTGTGGAACGCTCAGAATGAAGAGAAGTCAGTATCAACGTATTGGAAATACAAATAAAGAGTTCCTTCTAGCTTTCTCTAATTTCCTGGAAATGTTCTCAGTAATTTTCTGGTATGTAGGTTAACTCCTGTGACATCCCATAAAGAAATGTAGGCCCAACATATGATATATATGCCCCTATATCAAGAGTGATGTTGCCATATAAAGTGTGTCACCTGTAAGGGGATATACTGTGACAGATATACATTCTCTGGACATATAAAGGTATAAATTTATAATATATATGAAATATCCAAATGCCAGTTTATCAATACAATATACTTAAAACATAAAAAATCTTTTTGGCCTTTATGCATGATTTTCTTATTAATTTCTTCTTCTCATTCATTTTAAACATACATGTCTATATTTCATACTTACATATAACATATATTGATGGGCTTTGGGATGAATATATATTGATGAAACATATATCAGTTAGTAAGTAAGTACATTTTAGCATCTTTCACAGATAAAAATCACAAAGTGTTTTACATCATAAAACATACACAAGTTCAAGAAATATCAAAATAAAAGCAGTACAGTAAATAAAGAGCAATAAAATTAATTAAAATATGACAATAAAAGCAATAAAATAAGTGAAGAGCTAGACAATAAAAGGGGGAGGTATTCAAATAGACTAAACAAAAGCCTGTCAGAATAAAAATGAAGGCCTGGAGGAAAGCGTTCCATAATTTAGGAGCCACGGCTTGAAAGGCACGGTCGCCTCGAGTCCTACAGCAGGTTCGAGGGACGGCCAGTAATCTTTGCTCAGAAGACCTGAGAGCCCGACTTGTTGTGTAAAGGAGGAGGAGGAGGTCAGCAATATATTAAGTTTGACCATGCAAGGCTCTAAAGGTGAGCACCAGTATTTTAAAATGGATAAGGAATTTGATGGGGAGCCAGTGGAGGGAGGATAAAACTGCTGTGATGTGTGTTCTCTTGTTATTTCGGATTAAAAGCTGGGCAGCTGCACTTTGGACGGTTTGGAGACGATTCATAGAGGTTTGATCCAGACAGGTACAAAGAGCATTACAATAGTCTAAACCAGTAGAACTAAAAGCCTGAATAATCATCTCCAACTCGGCCACGGTCGCCACAGATCTGTGTTTTGAGCGTGTGAGATGGTTAACGTGATTATCAAGAGACAGGGACTGGATGAACATGACACCTACATTTCTAAGGTTGTGGTGAACACAACCATTCAACATCCCATACGTTGCTGGATTTTCTGGACCAATTATGAGATCTTCTGTCCAGCATAAGCATACATGTTTGTATTAGCTACACATATATGAAATTGTTCTAATTTCTGACAGGTTCTATGTAATGTCTACATATATATATATATATATATATGTACATATATGTACATATATGATTTTACTTCATATGTACATATATTTCATGTATGGAAATCAAACCATGTACATATATTACATTTGTGTTTGGGATAACAGTATGTAATTCAGTATATCAGTGCTGAGCATATAGAGAGTAATGTGTTTGGCTTGTTGGAAAATGAAGGTCACATATAATATTTTGTTTTATCCTGATAAAATGCATAAAATAATCAGGAATTCATAGGAAAAAATAAATAAGAGCTCCAATCTCCATAAATAATTGATAAATGATATTCTTTACAATTATTTTATTTATCTATTATTAGAAAGTGAGCAGTCTGGAGGATGGAGACCCACTGAAAGTGTAAAAAACATAAACACATTTCTGCTGTGTAGACTTTATGTCACAATCTGACCCTTATAAACTGTGTTTGGACACTTTTGACACTTTGACTTTTTATGTTTGGACTCTTATTTATTTCCTGTTTTACTTTGAAATGACCTCCTTTTGTGTCTGTTCTTATTTTACTTCCTGTCTTTGGACAATTTCGTGCCTTTGTGATTGTGTGCCCCGCCCTAATGTGTCACACCTGTGTTTTGTTACCTGCTCCCCTTGTGTGTATTTAGTCTCTGTGCTCCCTGTTTGTCTTTGTGGAGTTTCCTGTGTGTCTCGTGCTCCTGCTCAGTTTTCCTGGTTGCTTTTTCTGTTTTAGTTTCTTTTCCTTTTTAGTTCCTGAGTTTTGGATTTTGTTTATGGACTTCAGATTCTCTGAAACACCTAACTGATTGTGTTTTTTCTTTAATAAATCATTGCACTCTACCAGCCCAGTTTTTTTTTCATCTGCACTTGGGTCCTGAAATTACTAGTTCTGACACTTTAATCAGGCTTTATTCTAAACTTTGTTTATTTCCATAGGAATGGCTGGACAATTTTACCTCTTTAGTCTTAATAGTTGAGGTCTGGTCATAACCTGTAACATGTAGATACAAAAAAATGCATCTATATGTCACAGGTATTTCCAAAGTTGGTGAGGGAGTATTTAGAAAAGTACTATTTAATTCATTAAAACCCCAAAGGGTTACCTGAAGACATGAACACAGCTGATAACAGGGCTGCAGACAGGCAGCTGCCGCCAACGTCATTAGATGCTAATATTTGGTTGTGATGTCAGATAACCGTCACTTCCAATGTCTTCCAAACGTCTCATGCCACCGTCATATATATTGACATATAAAATACTGACAGTCAAGCCATTAGCAAAACCCAACATCTGCTAAATGTTAGCGTATCAGTTAGCCAACGGTGGGCTTTGAAGTCAACCGGATTTTCATTTCTGTCTGATGTAAGAGTCGTTAGAACCCAACGTCTTTCTGATGTCACACTGACGTCTGGTGCTGCTGGGACGGATGTTTTCGTAGCTCAGGAAAGTTGATGCTTTGGAGATATATGGTTTTCACATGACAGCGACAATAGTAAATAATATCTAAAACGTGTTTATTGATATTTTATTTCTGACTGAATTTGAAAGATAGTTATGTCAATATATTAAAATGTATTTGCCTACAGTGAAGTCTTGTTCTCACTTTACTCTCCTTTCTGCCACTTTAAAAGGTAATTCATTTGTACAATGACTAATATCATTTTTCAATTGAGAGATTGATTCAAATTTTCTGTGTTTCCTGTTAACACTTCACTTCTGAGTGAAATTTGAAAGGAAGAAACTGAAGAACGAACAAATTTCGATAAGATCAGACCTTTTCCTCCACACTGATGAAGGAAACAGACGGTAAACAGACAGTAAACAGGCAGTAAACAGTTTGCAGTGACTCCCTACCTCTCAGCTGACTCCAGGGCTGCAGGTAGAAAACCCAGAGCTGTGACGTCCGGTCTGCAGGAAGAAAGAAATGTTGGAGTAATTCATTTGTTTCCCTTTAACAATAATAATTGTCACTGGGGTGTGTCTCACAGATTGGACTGTGACTCCTTACGCACACACACACACACACACACACACACACACACACACACACCTTTTAAGTCCTTGCAATAAATCATGTAAGATTGGTCATTGACCACATACAGACATTGGGGTGTGTTTGCGTGTGTGTGTGTGTGTGTGGGCTTGTTTTACTATATTCAAAGGGTCTGAAAACCAGCAGCCAACTTTACCTGCTGGGTCTGACAGCTTTGTGGACCCAACAAGTTTAAATGGCTGATTGAGGGTTCAGACTTGGTTCTAGGGTTCATGGTGAGGCGTTCAGGTTCAGGGTCAGGTGAGGGTAAGGAGCTGGGGAATGCATTATGTCCCCATGAATATGCTAAATCAAGGGTGTCTGTGTCTGTGTATTGTCCCTGTAGCCTGTGTGTGTGTGTGTGTGTATGTGTTTGCTGCCTCCCTATTGACTGTGTGTCTCCCAGGCGCTGCAGCTGTGATGAGGTCCGCCCTGTGTTGATAATAAGCTCGTTAATCATGCCAGCTCCCACTCTGTGTCCTGTGACTATGATTATCAACATTGATTGGCTCTGGAGAAAGCAGCCGCTGCCTCTGGACCAATGGAGGCAGAGGTTGTTGGGGTGTAATGGCAGAGCGGACAGCTATTGATTTAAGCATGAGAGGAGACTAAATGGAATCCGACTGTTTTGGCTTGGCACTGAGACAGTTCTCAGTGGTGCTGGTCTGGAGTCTGTGCAGGTTCTGGTTCAGGGTGTCAGAGCAAACTGAAGGCACAGACATTGCGACATTGCGGTTAACCATACAATTTAAATTCTTAAAGATCTTATTCTGTCAGCAAACTGTCATCTGAAATAACTTGACAAGTGTTAAGAGAGCCTGTTCATCTGCTGGAAAACAAGGTGAATGTTAAAGAAAAGCCTGAATTGAAAAAGAATGTAAGGTTTCAGGTCACTGAATCACACAAATTAAAAAAAAGCTCCAACATCACATTTGGGATTTTGAATATGTTTATTTTTTTTAAACTCTTCATTTCAGAATGAAATAGGATTTTGCTTCTAATAGGAAATAAAATATACTAAAGAGAGTCTTCTGGTTAACGCCACAAGCTTCACATAAAGAACCAGTGAAGACCGATGTTTATGTCATGAAGAAGATCACACACAGTACCTAAGGTTAATAATTCCTTTATTTTATTTATTTCATTAATTATTATTGTTCTCTGTAAAACTCATTTCCTACACATCACACACTGTTACTGTCTGTGTTCCTCATCTGTGCCTTTCACATTGTTTTAAGTCTACAGCAGAATATGTCTCGTGTTCTTTGTTATGTTGAACCGCTAAAAATATAAGATGTCTGTGTCGTTGATCTGTGTTCAGCTGATGCAATAAAAACTCATTTAAAGTCACTCATTACTATGAGAACTTTATAAAATGACAGGTCACAGTTACTCTGCTGTGTGAGAAAACAGTGATTTGAAACCAGATCACCACTGTTAACGCAGTACTGAAATGGCTATTTGAATGAATCGACTCTGGATGCAATGACTTAACTGTCTATTGTTTCTATATATCATCCTTTATTATTAAATTAAAATATTTATAATGTAGTCAATGACATAACATGTACTGTCATCCCCAAAGTAATACTGATCATCTGACTGATCCCACACACACACACACACACACACACACACACATGCGCGCATTTATGAAAAGGAAACACACACGACAAATAATTACAATCAACACATAGAGAGTTTAGCTACTGGTTCGTCCTTTACACTGAACAATCTGAAACATCAGTTCATCCGAACCGTTTCACCTTCCTCTGACAGAATCCAGCGCTGGAGAGTTTTTTGGTTTGTGATGTCTGTCTCTGAGACGTCTGCCTCCACCACCACACAACAGTTTGTGACGGTTTAAGAAAGAACATTTAAGACTATGCTCAGTAACCTCGTTAGTTTTAGTTTTACCTGAACTTATTTCTTCTGAAAAAATAGTCCCTGTGTCTGAATATCATGGAATGTGGGCAAACAGAGGTGAACTGCTCCTTCAAACCCACTGAAAGTCACTATGCTATATTCAATCAGGCCTAATATATAAAGTATATATAGCACTTTAAGGTGCACTGCATTCAGATGACAACAGATCTTTGTTGAAGACATGCTGAGTGCTGTTCGACAATCTCTCTCCTCCTCCCCGTGAAATGAGGATGTGGAATTAGGGTGGCCTAAAAAAGACGATGGAATAGAAAGATGAGACTCGAGGGTCCAGTCAAAATTACCTCAGTCTGCTCCTCAAACCAAAGCTAATGTGTCCTCACAAGGCTCACACACACACACACACACACACACACACACACACACGGCCTTGAATAGCTCACTGCATTAGCTTTCAACTGCATCACTGCATCACTTGGACAGGAAAGTTACCACGTGATCTGTCACACACGTTCTCCTCTGAAGAACAGCGCAGAACGTCGATCTTTGTTCTCTTTTCGGAGGTGATCTGAACCGTGTGAGAATCTGAGGACGAGGAACCAGGAAGTGACAAACACCTTTTTTTTTTTTTTAAAGCCCACGAGTGGCTTCTCAAAGCCCTCTGATTTCAAGTCTCTGTTGGGATCAAGAGGTTTTTTCAGAGGGCCGTTTTATGCCGATGTTCTCGATGTAATCGTGCACCTGGTTCAACTCCACTCACCCTCCAGCCTCCCAGTGAGACACCACTCAGCCAAACAGGGCCAGAACCAGCAGAGAAAGCCAGAATTAAAAAGATAGAAGGAGGAAGAGGAGGACACAGTGAGGCCACACACATAAATCCTCTCACAAGTCTGCACACACACACACACACACACACACACACATGTCTGGAAAAACTCTGCTAAACTCTGTTACTCAATTAATGTCTGGTTTTATCTGGTTTTAACACACCTGCCGTCCTCAGCTGGAATTAAAGCCTCACCTCTTTCTTTCTCCCCCTCAGCTGCACACACCCCCCCCCCCCCCCCACCACCCCTGAGTAGCTAAGCTAAGCGCAGTGTGTGGGATTAGGTTGCTGTGGTAATAACTTCCAAAACGCAAAGATTCGTCTTCCCCCGTATTCAAAGAGACTTTAGCTTTTATAAACGGAACTGCCTCAGACTTCACGCACAACTCCAGGTTTTAAACCATGTCTGTCTTTTTTAGTTTCATCGTGTTAAAGAACCGGCGTGGCGTCGTCGTCGCCGTCGTCTTTATTCTTTATTTCTCTGCTGCTGAGTTTTCTGGACGCGACCATGCCGAGCGGGGCTAATGCCATGAACTGTCTTGTTCACTGTTTTCCATAATGTTTTGCAGTTCAAATGGCGGATTGGAAAGTGCTGACATTCCGGTGGCGGATATTGCTCTCTTGCCCGCCAGCGCCCTAAATCCCCTGTTGCGAGGAGTGTGGTGTGAAATCCATTTAGCACAGATTCTTGCAAAAGGCTTGTCATCTCATTGAAGAGATCCCACTGAAATCTGGAAGAAGCCTTTTACTGTAGGTGTAAAAAAAAAAAAAAAAAAAGAAAAGAAAAGAAAAAAAAAAAAAGCATATTTCTCCCCGTCTTTGTCTCTCAGTCTGTTTCTTTGTCTCTTGTCCAGTTTCCTGTGAGAAAGAAGTGTCTGCTGGTGGTAAACAAAGATGGCTGCTCTGTCACGGTGGGGTTAGTCTTTCATAAAACGTGTCAGGAGACTTTACACAGTCCTGGTCCTGAGGCACGGGAACACTAACAGGCATGAGTGAGGGTTTATCATGTCTTTTATTTCAGCAGGAGGAGCTGCTGGTGCATCAGTCATGTTAGTCCCAGCTTGTTACTCTGGTCTCATTGTGACTAAAGAGCATTGTTCAGGTCTGCAAACAGCACCACAAGCTTCCCCTGCGTTTACTCTGAATCGAAACCTTTTCCTCCCACAAAACTGGAAACAAACAAAAAAAAAAAAATCACTAAAAACTGTGCTTTTCTACAAGAGTGGAGACACATGGCCTCAGAAGGAGAAGTCTCTGACATGCTCTCTGGAGTCAAAACCATTCTCTTTTGTCTGAGAGTAAAAGGTCTCGTACAGCTGCTCTTAAAGCAACATCACGGTTTAGTGCAAATTCTCTCTCTAATCAGAAACATGAACGACAGATGACGAACAACCAAGTTTAAAAAGCATTGATTAACCGTGGCTGCATCAGCATGAAGCCTAGTTTAAGCCAATCAGAAGTGGTCCTGATGAGAGTGTGTGTGTGTGTGTGTGTGTGTGTGTGTGTGTGTGTGTGTGTTTCAGGTCTGGATGCCTTTGTGTGCAGCTATATGTCAAACAAAGGGCCGCTACGCCGGCCTGCCTGCCGTCCGTACGCCCAGGCTGGGGGGGAGGGAGGACAGAGATGTGGTCTGGTCTGTGTGTGTGTGTGTGTTTTGAGTGGGGGGATGTGGAGTGTCAGGCCCGGAGTGNGGGGTGGGGGGTGGGGGTGGTGGGGGTTCTGTCTGAAGGAAGCAACCAGCCGTGTGAAATCCTCCACACTGACTCTCTCCTCCTCTCTCCTTCACTCTGACTCCTTTGTGCTCTATTTCTTTCACTCCTCTGTCCTCTCCCTTCATTTTCATCACGACCCTTTACCTTTCACCCTCTTNGAGTGGAGACACATGGCCTCAGAAGGAGAAGTCTCTGACATGCTCTCTGGAGTCAAAACCATTCTCTTTTGTCTGAGAGTAAAAGGTCTCGTACAGCTGCTCTTAAAGCAACATCACGGTTTAGTGCAAATTCTCTCTCTAATCAGAAACATGAACGACAGATGACGAACAACCAAGTTTAAAAAGCATTGATTAACCGTGGCTGCATCAGCATGAAGCCTAGTTTAAGCCAATCAGAAGTGGTCCTGATGAGAGTGTGTGTGTGTGTGTGTGTGTGTGTGTGTGTGNTCTTCTCTCTCCAGTTTCTCTCTCCTCCTTCCTCCCTCCTCCTGCTCTTCCTCCCTGTCCCTCACATGTCATCCAGCGCACAGCCGGGAGCTAATATTAACTAGCAACAAATTATAATAGAAAGTTTACCGCCCATTACAGCTCCTTTGGTGGGAGACAATCTTTGATATGGAAATGCTGCCACTGCTGTGTAGGATGCATACATATGCACTACATCTGATTCTGCATGTGTGCAGCTCTGACTGTGCCCCTGTGTGTGTGTGTGTGTGTGTGTGTGTGTGTGTGTGTGTGTGTGTGTGGGAAGACAATGTGAAATGGAGGGTGTATCCTGAGGGAACCCTGTTGTAAACTGTTTTGACAAATTGGGACTGAGGGTGCGTTATCTCTGGGGCTTTTCTGAGGGCTGCTCGTTGCCCACAGCCAATATACACACACATCAGACTGACACATAACAAATGGTAGGTGTGGATGATGGAGTTACTATGAGCCAATAAGCTCTTTAATGTATTCAAACCCGCTTAGCCACACTAAGTACCCAAGTGCTCAAAGTAGAGAAAGCTCAGCGCGCGCTAACAGGAAGTCAGGCAATGGGAACAAAGAAATATGAGTGTACAGTGATCATTCATCGCTTTAATGGTTAGAATTCAAATGTTTCTGAGCAAAAAGAGGAAGTAAAAAAGAAATTAAATACAAAATAATTCCAATAAATCACTGACACGATGCAGCCAAACACTGAAGGAATCCAGAAACACAAAGACAAAAAAAAAAAGGGCTTACCTTTCAGTTCCACAGCCAAAGAGTCTCTCCCACTCTTCACACACACGCACGCACGCACGCACGCACGCACACACACACACACACACACACACACACACACACACGGTCATCACACATGTGCTCCCACGCGCTCAAACACACCGTGTGCGAGGAGGGAAAGAGACGAGAACCCATCATTGTTCTCATAACCCCTCCCACACTGATGCGTAGCTCTGTTTGGATGGCAACATGTAGGAGTAGCACTCTCTCTCTCTCTTTCTCTCTCTCTCTCTCACACACACACACACACACACACACACACACACACACACACTCACTTTTTTCACAGTGTCTGGATAAAAAACATGCAGCATCAACAGTCTACCTTGTTTCAGCCTCCGTCTACTCCAGGAATTCCATCACACACACACACACACACACACACACGTCCTCCACTCCTATATGCTCACAGCAAACTGCACACAAAGACTCACTCACAGATCATGTGATCATGTGATGTGTGTGTGATGCGCCTCGTATGCATGCATGTGAGAGCATGTGGTGTCTTTCCAGTCCCTGCTCCTTATCAGCCCTTTTGCGTACACTGTGCGTTTGTGCACCATGCTGTGATGATGTCCGCTGTGTATTTTGGGTATATACCTCTATGTGCTGTAGTAACGCAGCAGCTCCGTGCCCCTATGTGTGTGTGTGTGTGTGTGTGTGTGTGTGTGTGTGTGTGTGTTTAGCCAGAGGGGGTTAGGTGTTAGGATAAACAAACAGGCACCTTTACAACCCCTCGTTCTGCTCAGCCATCGGGGAGGAAACAGCTCTCACATCCGCTCTATTAGTCCCGAGGGGCAGTGTGGCTACATGTACTTAGCCCCTCTGCATTATTGATGGCTGGTAATGGTGCCATTACTACAGGATAGGAAGCTGGTGGGTGTTCTAACACAGGGCTGATGAGGACACGTGAGGAATCAAAGTCCATCGGCCCGAGCTGGGCCAGAATCTCTTTAAAAAAGAGGCAGAGGAGGTGTTTTCACTACGGGCACGGCTACTTTCTGCTGATTACACAAACGTCACACAAGAAAAGGAAGCTGATGAATGTTTTAGTTTATGGCGATTTGGAGACATCACGCTTTTGGGAGCTGTGCCGGTCTGAACCGGGCCAGTCTGGGTGACTTTCTGCTGACTGCAGCGTTGAGTCCAGCCAAGTCGCAGACAGGGCTGTATGTGCTCTCTGAGTGAGATGACTCACAGCGGCACTGACGTAAATCTTAAAAACAATCACACTACCATCTTTAACAAGAGTGTCTGACGGCGAAAATGCAAATGTATGTGTGTGTGTGTGTGTGAGTGAGACACAAAACAGAGACAGAGACTGTCCAACTAATCAAGAATACACACATACACCACACATACACACACACACACACACACACACACATAAGAAAATTAATTTTATTATAATTACTTTATTTGTTAATTTGCACATTTGTTCCATATAATCCTGTAATGAGCATTAACAAGGTGTCAGTCTGATATGCTTTCATAACCTCCTTAATAGTTTTGTTAAACTGTCGTTTTCAGATGATATGTAATTAAATTAAATTAAAAGGTGAAACTGAAGTCACATTTGTAATAATGGAACTGGAATTCAAACAAATTTTTCAACACATTTAAAACAAGTCAGAAAAGTGATGTGTGAAAACACTCAATGAAAATCTAATTACATTTATAAGTAACACACACTAAGTGACGATGGTCTGATGTGTGAACTAAATTATTTTGTTGGACTTTCACTGTGTTTTCAGCTGCAGGTAAATGCAGCAGGAAGTAAAACAGTGTTAAAGGCTGAGTTAAACATCACACTGTCGTTACCTCCGGTGCCTTCATGGACCGGTGTTTGTGTAAATCTAGACCTGATAGAAAAAGCAAAACCTATTCCTATTCCCATTTTCTTACTAATTTATATTAAAAATATTTTTTTTAAATATTGAAAGCTCGTTTTTGTCATGTTAAACATTTTATACATGAGTTTATACATTGTTTTTGTCTGCATACTTTAGAATTAAATGTTTATATGGTAAAAACCTAACCTGAAATACAAATGATAAACATATTACATATTAGTATTTCCATAACCTGTGTGTATATGTAAACGGTAATTAAGTAAGTTCCTTTTTGATATGCCTGGTTGCTATAGAGACGGTCATGTAACAGCGAAGTGTGAGGCTAAAGATAAGCAAGCTTCAGAAGTCAGGGTCATGTGTTCTAAATATTATTTACTGGTTATTATTTCCAAACAGTTCATGTGTTTTTTAAATGGAAAAATGATGGAAAAATAACATTTCATATTTGTGTTGCTAATGTGTGCTGGATGCTAACCCTAAGGCATGCTAACATATCATGGTATGGTTTTTTTTTTAGGATGTGTGACAAAAGCTCATTTCCACTTTAAATGTTTTTTTTACTGAAACAGATGTCCAGAGTGTTAAAGTTAATATTCCACCCTGGAATCAGTCATCTGACAATGAATAAATTAATTAACAGAACACAAAAACACCAGCTTTTTCAGAGAGAGGTGAAAAAAAAAGCTAAATTTTTTGTGGCAAACCTATGTAGACTTCTTGGGTTTTAATTTGAAAACATTTGAATTTCATGTGTTGAGCTAGAATACTCTAGTCAAGTGTAACTATCAGGGTGGTTTGGCCTTTAGAGAATGATTTAGTGTCATTTACATTTTGAATTCAGATTTTTTCAGTCACAAAGAGTAAATTCAACATTGTTCAGAAATGCTGTTGGTCGTCTGTATATAATGTAGATAGAATGTTTTTTTCAAGAGGGAAAATGTGCACAAGAAATCTAGATGAAATTTTGGCAAACTGAGACCTCATATGTTCAGTTTCAGGCTGTGTTCCCTTAAAACAATAGAAATCTAGTTTGACCCCCCCAAAAAAAAAAAAAAAAAAAAATCCCTAGGTCCCTTTATGAGCTTTTACCAAAGATTTCAACCACACCTCATTCATATGTACGTAACATGTGTAGAACATGTACCAGATGTTACATAAACATGTAAAATAAATGCATTTTCTTCTGAGGAAATTACTTAAAAATACCTTGAAAAACAGTGTCTCATGTGGTGTAGATGATGATTCCTATTGTTGGAATAAAATGACCAAACTCACATTGAAGTATGTCAGAGCAGCGATGACCAGCACGTGTTTTTACACAAAATAAAGGATAAGAATGTCAAAACTTCTTTGACTTTTCAGATTGAAAAGAACCTGAGTTTAAGTTTATTCCTCAAACACCTATTTACTAATTATACATGATATGAAATTCACTAAAATTAAACTAAAATGATCCTGTTTGAAAATACACTTCCTGTGTGTGTCTATGCATTTTTTATTTATTTTAGAAGCAATCAAACATACGCAGTTACACACACACACATTTGATAAGAGCTTTAAAAAAAAAAAAAATCAGCTGTCATGAGGAGGCTGTGGTAAAATCTTATAAAAGATGAAATGTTCTGGTATTTCACCGCGTTCACACGAACGCGTCGCTGTGTTAGGAGTTTTTTTTGTCAGTGAATGCCACACCCAAGGGCCCTCGCACACACACCGAACGGACACTATACACTCCTCTGCTTCGATGGCCGACTCACACACACAGACTCAGGGTCAGCGCCCGACGCTGCTACATGAAACAGGAGGAGCGGCTCGCTGTGAGATGATACTGCTTGTATCCTCACATTATCCTCTGCAGAGAGAAACCGCAGCCCCGGCTAACACGGCTGGCGCCTCGCAGGCTCCTGGAGACGGGGAAGGATGACCAAGCATTCAGCAAGAGCAGCAGATTGAATTACCGCTGATCAAATTAAACAAAAAACAAATTGAACTGGGGACGTGGAGTTTTTTTTTTGCGAAACGCCTGCTTCGATGTAGAATTACACTTCGCTAAATTTACCTGCAGCTTTTCCACCAACTTTGTTTTCTTCCAGACATCAGAATGAGATGAACTAATGAGAGATATTCTAATTTTTACAGTGGGTGTTTGTATGTGTTGATAATGATTCACAGCTGTGGGGGTTTTGTTGCGTTACATGGTAGCACACAGTAACTGCTTTGTGTGCTTAGATATTCAAATTATTGCCTGCTTGCTGGCATGTGAGAACGCTTAGGCCTGTGGGCCAAACAGAAGTCCAAATACATAAACTAATACGATATCAGTGTCAATGCCTTGGGCAATTATTAGCACATAAAAGAAGCTGTTAGATGAAGGGGTGGTGGGGGTGGTGGTGGACTGATCTCCTCTACGATAAAGGTTGGAGAGAAAACAAGAGGAGAGAGGAAATATGTATGAGTGTCCAGAAATATCACCCCAGATAGAGCGGACCTAAGGGGGGGGGGGGGGGGGGTGAGTACCTGCTCTCTCCCGGCCTACTAATGAGACACACACACACACACACACACACCTCCTCCCGTCTGCGCCGTTTAATGCAAATAAGCACAACTATGAAATTTTCGACACCATCCACCGTCATATTTCAATATTTTTGTGAGAAAATCTGCAGCCTGTTTCCTCTGGACAGGAAGCTCACAACCCCACGTTCTCCATGAGAGGGTCAAAAGCGCCTTTCTGTTTCAGTGTGAATTCAGCTGTTTAAAGACATTACAGCGCTGCAGCCTTGAATGCGAGCATGATTTAGTTTGGTTATGGATTAATTAGCGAAACACACGTTAATACTTTGTCAATAACAGTGGCGGAAAAGCTTTTTGTTCGAGCTACAAATCTCAGACAAAGTGAGAAAAAAAAAATCACTGACCCCACCTCTTCAGGACTATGCATTTACAGCAGCAGTATGGCTTTGTCTTATGATGCTGAATTCCTTTTTCGTCCTGTGCAGCCTTCACAAAAAGAGAAAGTGACTTAATTCCACAGAGGAAAAAAAAAAAAAAAAAAAAAAAAGGAGCATAATGATCTCTTCAGACCAGGTGAGCCCCGTCCACAGGGGTCCCCATCAGCTCAGCTCCACCACTGCCACATCCACAATCTCCATGACAACCACTTAACATGATGACCCCCTCACCATGACGACCTCTGTCACCCAGCTGTCCTCCTGGGGCCTGTAATGGAACTAATATGGCTGCTATGGAGCAACCTGTGAGACTGCGCCCACCACCGCCACCGCCGCCACCTCCTCCCCCTCCTCCCCCTCCTCATCCTCTCTTCTTCTCCCCTTTAATTCCTCTACCCTCGGGGGGGGGGGGGGGGGGGGGGGTTAAAGCAACTAAATCTGGTGGAAGTTTCTCTCATCCAGACAATAAAAGCCACTCTATCCTGATGGCTCCAGCGGGTTAAGAAACCCTTCACCTCCCAGCACAGGAATCAATTGGATCTACAGAGCTGCTAACCAACAACCTAACAGCTGCCTGCGACTGTGGCCTCTGTCTCTCTCTCTGTCTCTGTCTCTCTCTCTCTCGTAGCCTGGAGGAAATTCATCTCCTCTGGCCTCCTGCTGGAAAGTTCCTTGAATGGCTGCTCTAACCCAGTTTAGGGCCCAATTGCTTGGTTATTTTGGAATTGAGCTGTTTGTGCTGAAAATGAGAGGACGATTGTGTGCTGCAGGAATGTGCAAGCAGAAGTACAACCCAAACACACACACACACACACACACACACAGCAGCAGCTTCTTAAAGCATCTCTTTGTCTCTGGGGGTTGCATAATGATTCCATGACAGCCTGTCAGACATCATATGAAATTGATTCCACAAAGCCAAGGCGGCTCTCTCTGCGCCATTATCTGTAACCGCTGACGACTCCGCTCTTCATCAGCCTCTCTTATCTCTTATTATGTTATAAAAAATGGCCCGGCCCGAACTGCGCTCGGCGGACAAAGAGGAAGAGGGTGTAAAAGCGCAGGAAACACTGTGAGGTCCAGTTTGGAAGTCTTAAAGTCTAGTTAAGGAGGTGACATCTTCCTTTAAAAGTGCCACGGAGCTTTTCACCTGCACCACTAACCGGGACAGTGTTTACTAGAAATACATGTTTTCTACTTTATCCAAAGACTGTCGGTTCAAGTGTCTGCTCTGTGTGATACTCGGCCTGCAGGCCTCACAGAGAGGGCTGTGTTAGACATACATTAAGATGCTGTGGTGTGTAAATGCATGAATGAGTGTGTGTGTGTATTGGATGCACATGCATGTGTGGCACGCTGGTGTGTGTGTGTGTGTGTGTGTGTGCGTGTGTGAGTTACCCCCGGCTGTCCCTGAGGGCTGAACATGCTCTGACAGCGCTGATGCTTCTCAGTGTCCCACTCCTCTTTCAGCTTTCATCTACAGTCTGTTCGCTATCACTCAAAACTCCCTCCTCTCCTCCGCTGACTCACTCTCTCCTTCTTTTCTACCGCTTCTGTCTCTCCGTGTCATCTCCATCCTTCCTGTCTCGCTCTCTTCCTCCCTATTCTGTCACCTTTGTCCCTCTTTCTTTCTTCTTTCCCTCACTCCCCTTGCTCTGCTTCTTTTCCTCACTTTTTCTCCTCCACTCATCTCTCTCCCTCCCTCCCTCTCTCATCTTTTTCTTCTCCTCCTCTCTGTCACCCTCACCAGCGCTCCAGGAGCTTGGTATCGCTGTCTCTCAGCTGGCACAGAGAACAGGCAGACACATGGGAGGGCTGTTTTGTAATCCAGCAGGTCATACCACCCTAGCACAGGAATGGGGGGGTGCTGATGGGAGAGAGGGAGGGGAGGGGGAGGGAGGAGTGAGCAGACCTATACTGCTACCTTCCAACCTATACCTTTCTTGCATCCCTCCGTCTGCGAGCCGATGGTCTCTCCCTTTTTTCCCACCGACAACGGGAGGTCTAGCCTCGCTACATCCTCTCTGCGCGTTGAGGTTTTAGGAATGAGCAGAGAGAGGGAGGGAGGAAGGAAACAAGGAAGGGAGGAAAGAAGAGAGAAAATGGAAATGGGAGGAAGTGTGTAAATGAAAGGGTGGATGAGAGAGGAGAGGAGAGGGATGGGAATGAAAGGAAAGATGAAAAGATCGGCTGGGGGGAGGGATCCCCCGAAGGGTTGTAGACTGAATCAATGAAGCCTCTTAGCTCAGGAAATATTTTTAAGTATAGGAATCAAATGTATGATAAAAAAAAAAACCAACAAAGAGCCTGGTCATGAATTTGTGATGCTCTACACTTTAGGTTACAACCCAGCCACACAGCTGGCGCCACTGACTGTGTGTCAGTGTGTTTAAAACAGACAGGCTGGCAGGGAAGAAAGATGGAGGTTAGGTGGAAGGGTGATTGACCGCTTGTCTGCCTCACTGTGACCTGTCATCTCCCCCCACAGTTCATCCATTCATCCTCACTCTCACCTTCACCACCTCAGGAAGATCTTCATCAGTCACACTGTTGGAGCTACGCATTAAATGAATTGACCGTGTTTATGTTCACTAAATGATTCCGATTTATTTGTTCTAGGTGAATCATAAATTCATTTATGTCGGTCCAGTGGGAACGAGCTTCTCCAGCTATTGCACATGATAGTAAAGGTAAGAATCTACTGTATATCCACATGAGTTAATTAGCTCAGTAGGATCAGTGATAAACAGCTGCTAGTTTTCTGTAAATCATGAGTCACACTCATTCATTTCAGCTCAACTTTGCTCTGGATAGTATTCATTCATTTACACTGCAGGTACATTATCTCTCTAAACAGCTTTTTTTCCCTGTGGTGGGCCGATCACCTGTGTGATGATGGTGCACCTCATTACTTGTGTCCAACTGTCAACGCTCAGTGTTGGCGTGGAAAGCAGTGCGTCCTTTCTGTAGCCGGGGATGTGAATGGTGGTGGATGGACCTGTGGCGATTAGAGAGGCCGGGTGCTGGACCGCCCTATCAGAGGCTCTACTGAGTGATGCTGGTCCGGGTCGGATGGGCGACATTGGGCGAGGGCGGGTGACTGAGCTCTGCCTATATATTACAATAGGCTGCTTCTAAATGCTGGAGACGGATATGCTAATGTGGCTACGTCAATGTGTGTGCATGTGTGTGTGTGTGTATTTGTGTTTGGAAGAGTGTGATTGAATGAATAACCAGTGAACCATGAAGGAAGGTGAGCCAGAGGTGTGTGTGTGTGTGTGTGTGTGTGTGTGTGTGTAGGAAGTCTTGAGCAGCACTCTTCAGCTGGTGTGAACTGTATGGTTTCATCTCTGAATGAAAAGCACAAAAAAGCTGTTTCTATTGCTAATCCCTCATTATTACTGATGTGTGTTCAACGTAAATAATTTCATCATAATTCTGATATTCCTCAGTTTCTTTCGCTGTTAGATGGTAAGAAATCCATTCAAAAAAGAAGAACCATATACCAACCATTACCGTTTCAAGAGTGAAAAATGAAAGCATCTATGCAGGAACCACGGAAGGATGTAGAATAAAGTACACAAGCAAACAGTCTTTGGTGTAAAGACGGCTTCTTTTGTGGTGGATGAAAGATTTGAGCAGGAGAAGAAGATGAAGCAGCTCACAGGGTCCACAGCTCCGTCCTCCATTTACATCTTAAATGAAAGAAGCAGGCCTCCAGTTTGAATGGATTTCAGTGAAGTGAAGGTGAAGTTTTTTCTTTTCTAATATGCTGCGCTGGAGTTCATACCCCTGATACGTGTCACTCATCAGACCTGCAGCGTGTGCCACATATGGAAAGAGGCAAATTCACAGCTGTTGTTGAAGAGTGTGAGCTGTGCGATAGAGATGAGGTATTGATTCCCATCTCAGCAGGGGCTGTCACAATGTGGACTGTGAAATTAGCACCTCCATGTTTAACTGAACCTTCAGCTCTGATACATTTAAACAAATGAATTCCTCTTTATTCCCACGAAGTGAGATTCAGAATATTTAAGTGCAATACTGTGTTCAAAACTAAACAAAGTCTTTGTTATTGCTCAGGTAAGCCATGAACCAGCCTGTAGTTATGCTGCTATAGATTAGAGGCTGCTGGGGGAACTCCCATGATGCACTGAGCATTTCTTCTCTCTCCATGCATTCATATCACACTGACACTACTCCACACTAATCATCAATCCCTTTTGTTATTGTTATTGTTAGTAGTAGTAGTGGTAGTAGTTGGTGCTGCTATCATTGTCCTTGTTATTATTAATAACACTTATTATTATCATTATTATTGTTATTATTATTACCAGTGTGAGGCTTTGTCCACATTAATACATTTTAGTTTTAAAAGTCATCTCTTCTTCTTCGTTTCCTCCTGGTGTCCACACACAAGAGACGTTCAGACAATCTGCTGGACCTGTTTTATTTTAGAAAACTCTGGGGTTGTGTTGTAGTCTGGACAGGAACTATGACCTTTGGAAACGGTGACACAGAGAACACACGGTCGCTCCCTGAATGGGTCTTATCTGCCTCGACTGCCAGCGCTGAAGCAACATGATAATGAATCACAGGTGTTACGGACCTTCTTGACTTTGCCAGCAGCTGTGCTTCAGTTAAATTCTACATTCGACTGTCTTTACTGCTGCTCGTTCAGAGTTTTGACTGCGACTAACCAACAGCAGAGTAGACTGAGGTTTACACCGGTACGCACACGCCCAATGTACGTGAACGGTCATGTGATGTGTGTTTTCTGGTGCGTTATTCTGGATGGGAGTTATTTCTGTTACAGAGCTGAGATGTTTGCCTGGACAGAGATGGATTAAGGTTTAAAACACTGATGAAAATGAAAACATATTAGTGTGGACGTAGCCTGACAGAGACAGTATATACAGCTGTTCCTGGTGTCTCTCTCTCTCTGTCTCTCTCTCTCTCGTCTTTCCCCTCTTTCTCCTCTCAACCCAGCCGAGCCCCCTCCACCCTGATTCTGGTTCTGTTGGAGGTTTTTCCTCTCCACTGGCGCCAAGTGCTGCTCATTGTGGAACTCTTGAGTTTCTCTCTATAATATTGTCTCAACCTGACCCTGTAAAGAGCCTTGAGATAATGTATGTTGTGATTTATAATATTCCATTCTCACTAAAATGTAATGTACTGAGAGACATTAGTCTCAAAAGTCATGACTGTCTGTGGATTATTTATGTTCACAAATGCATCCTATAACCCATCATGAATAAATGTCAATACTCCATATACAATCTCCAAGTTCATCAATATCATCATATTTGCTAATACTTCCTGTGGATATGTATATGTATGTGTGTGTGTGTGTGTGTGTGTGTGTGTGTGTGTGTGTGTGTGCGCGCACAGATCACCTGACACATGTGGACTGGGTTACATTTGTGTGTAATGTTTTCAGAGTCAAGACATTGTTTGATCCAATAATGTTGCATTCAAGTGCAGGAGGAAAACTCAGATGTCTTACCCTTACCTATGTTTTCCTCCTAAATATCTCATGGATTTTACAAATGTCACTACATTCTCATTAGAAGCCAGTATTTATACTGCACATGTTACAGATTCATGTCACTCTTTTTATTTCAAAAGTAGAAAAACGTGCATCAGAGCTTCATATTTTATCAAAACATCATTACTGATGTGTTCCGTCCTATTCTTTTCTATTTTCATTATTGATTCATCTACAGATTGTTTTTCAATTCTTTATCTCATAGTCAAATATCAGTGCCCACCTCTATTTCCCACAGACCAGGATGACACCTTTAAATTATTATTGTTATTACTAATAAATTAAACTTGTTTTGTCTGACCAACTGTCCAAAACAATATATTCAATATAAATTAAATTTACAATGAGGGAAAAATAAAACCTGCAAATCTTCACATCTGAGAAGCTCCAGCCAGTGAATGTTCTTTCTGTATACATGACATTAATGATTAACTATCTAAACTGTTCACTCAATCATCAAACTGATTAATGGTTTCAGCTCTATAAATATTCATGCTTACATGTAAAAGCACTCAGATGCAAACTATACAAACAGAAACCTGCAAACCTTTGTCTCATTTTTTAAAATCAAAACGAGAAGCAGAGCTTCACTCACCACACATGAAAACACATACAGCAGATTCCCGCAGCTTCCAGCACCATACGGTGAAGCTAATGGGTACTGGGGCTCGTATCGACGGGCTGCGTGATTGACAGATGCACAAAGAAGCCCTGCAGTCAAGGCTGAGCCGGCTGCAGCCATATTCCATGCGGTGCCATTTACGTGCCGCCATGTGTAGTAACAGGCAGCTTGGAAACCCTTTTTTTTTTTGCCACTGCTCTTGTGTAACAAATTGTGTCATTAACCTGTTTAAGCTTGGTAATCGTGGTAAGGTAAGCGGCTCTCTTCGGTGGAGATGACACTGTTGGACGTCGTTCAAAAATGTGAAGTGTTTCCTAAAGCCTTAAATTCATTTACACATCGCTGTGGCGTTCTGCTGCAACACAACATTCTGTATGTAGCAAGCTGTGTATATTCTGTGTATTCTGTGTGTGTGTGTAGTGTGTGAGGAAATGTGTACATGCCAGGTGTGTGATTGTGCACATACATGTCATCATCCATGTGAACCTGTGTGTGGTTGCAGCTGCAGCAGTAGCATTTGTCTCAGTGTGAGTGAGTTAGTATGGGGGGAGCGTGTCTATGTTCCCACAGCCCTATATTCCCCTTTTATACCCTTTCAGAACGCTTTGCATCCACGTTCCACGGCGTCTTCACATTTATCCACCTCAGCGCTCGTTTTTGTAAAGCATCGTTTTCAGTTTCGCAATTCACCGTTCTAATGTGGACGGAAGGGCTGACCAGATAAATATTACCCGGGTTAGTGTGGACATGGGCTTATGGGAACATATAAGACTGTGGGAAAATAGGGCCTAATTTTCAAAACATTCTTAGAAATGTGGGAACATAGGGCTGACCCCAGTATGGGTGAGGTTGGCGAGACAAGGCGCTTCCCGATCCTTCGTCCTAATATCAGCTACTGTTATTAACTGTGCGTTTTACATCTTTCACTGTGTGTGTGTGTGTGTGTGTGTGTGCCCATTCAGGTATGGATGTATGTAATACAGTATGACTGTGCAAAGCTGTGATATGAGCACGGACCAAAACATTTGCACATTAAATGGTATGTGTATGTCTGGTCACACAACTGAACTCACATATCTGCACACACACACACACACACACACACACACACTTGATCAAGATTGGTAAAAACATGTATCAGTAACTCAGATATAACATAGGTATTCTGTGTTCTTTCCAATGCTGCAGATCACTTCACGTTAAGGATATGTGCTTCAACAAACTGATAACCATAAGTAAACTGCATTCAATTATTAAGTAAAACTTGAAATCAATTATTTTGTCTATTTTCATTTTCAAGTATTTACAGAAACTTAAAAAAAAAATGTGATGTAAAACACCGTCAAGTCAAAGCCTGTTTAATCATCTTTTGTAGTGTTGTGATCTTTAGCCTTTGTAACTATAGGTTTAGCTACATTATTACCTGAAGCTTCATGGTGGTTAACATCATCATGGTAACTTTACAATGTACAAAATATCTGATTCAGCAGTTTTTAAGGGCTGAGACATGGACACTTCTCCTGACACACACACACGCACACACACACACACACACACACACACACACACACACACACACACACCTCTAACTTTCTAGGCAACATTACATCTGTGCACATGCTCTTGTTTTTTTTCATGCGGCCATGATCTACTCCACTCACCAGGTTTGGCTGTAAAAATAATCAATTCTTTGCTAAGCAGCTATTGTGCAGTCATATTCACGATTTTAATGCTACAGCTGCCTCTGCTGCTCTTTGTTTACAGTATTTTCTGCAGTGTAGACAACTTGCTTCCTGTTAACACCAGCACACATATGCCCAGTGTACGTGGATGGTCATGTGATGTGTGTTTTCATGTGTTAGTCTGGACCGAGATTATTTTTCCGATACAGAGCGAAAACAGTCGTTTGGTCAGAGATCGTTTGAGTTTTCTAAAACGCTGTTTTAAACGTAGTAGTGTGGACGTAGCCTCAGGGGGACCTACTGTTAACCCACTTAATTGCATTGCATGTTACCTCTTTGCTGTGCACTGCAGAAAGACAGGAGGGATGACAAACCACTGGAAGCTAAAACATTACACACCACGCTGCATTCAGTGGGTCTTAACGGGTAACACAGGAAAGAAAACAACAGTTAAAGTCTCAAATGTTCCTTCAAGGTATAAGACTCCAAATAAACATTTAAAACCAGTTCTGATGGTGGTTCTTTGTACCTTGTGACAATTGTGTCGTAAAACCCTGGAAGAGAACTACTGAAGTTGAAGAGGCTCTGAGGAGGGAGAGGAGAAGAGAGGTGTTATTTTTACGCGTAGCACTGACACATCTATATACAGCACTGAACACAGCTCCCCTGTGTCTGCCCATGTACACGTATGGTACGTAAAGGTTTGAGTGAGTCAAAATTACCAAAATTATAAGATTAATTAATTTTGTATTATGCAACATTAGCACTTCAGTACAACTACAAAGCAGTGGAATTGTGTGATGTATTTACAAGGTAAATACCTGAATTCACCTGCAACATATGGACATAGGAAAATGAAAGGAACACATAACAGTGATTTTGGATGTTGAACACCAACGGTACCAAGACACCTCAAACATAGAAATGAAAATTGCTTTAAAAAGAAAATGTTATTTATGTGTTTTTAGCACCAGCTCAACAAATACATAATAGCAATGATCGCAAACCAGGAAGTTGTGTGCCTGAATCATTTTGTGCAGCATCAGTTTGAGTGTGTAGCCACATTTCATCTCATTATTATCCAGGAGATTTACATTGATGAGGCCATTAGGATGCTGTAAACCCACTCCTCTGCCTGTGTTATGATTACATAAGCTAGCCGCTATATTAACTCACCCATTAGGAACAATGCTGACGGGACAGAGAAAAGAGCAGCAGGATACGTAAAGATCCCACCAACCCTGTGATGATGGCCTGTTTGTGTCCCTGTCTCATATTTACTAAATGTTGCTTTTAAGTAAAATAAGTGTGTTGCTGAATTGATTACATGGGCTTTATTGTGTTTACGGGTGTGCAGTCTAAAAGGCTTTCGCTTATTGAAATGAACTATTCCTTGCACTGAATACGGTCAGCAGGTTTACCGCAGCCTTAATGCAAAAACCAAAAAAAAAAAAAAAAATCAGCCTTTTTGGTGCATTTTCATCTAGCTTATTTGCTACAAGTTGTAAGACTGAGAAAACTTGAGCTGCAAAATATTCCTCTATTCTTGATATGAAATAAAGTCATGTTAATGTTACCATTAATTAGACCAGAGCTGTGTCCCCATTCAGGAGCCGTGTCCCACGAAGGTGTGGCCTCAGTAGCCAGAGGAGAAGGAAGTCATGGTGCAAGAGGCACTTGAGGCTAGCATCAGCTGGGGTTCCTCTCACGAGGAAGGCATCCTAGAACTAGGCTATGGGGAAGATGAAGATGTGACCTCAGATATCCTCACATCAGAGGACGAGGAGAGGACGATTTCTTCATCACACCTAGGGATGGGGATGACAGAAGCATGCCAACTTTTCCTCTCCCCATAGACCTGCTGGATGTATGCATGTACGGATGTATGCGCAGCCCCTGGCCCGCTGTCGTAACGGAAATCAACAGATCCCGTTATGAGGGGAAGAGGTTGCCCCTGGCTAAGAGTGCGACAAGACAACTTCTCCCAATCTTCTTGGAAATGCTAAGAGATGGCGCATCCGTGGAAAGGCAGCCTGTATAGCAGCAGGAAGACCATACCCGGCACCTTGTCCCTCAACTGTGAAGCAATGGAAAGCCTGGGTCTCTTGCGTATGCCTCGGATGGAGCCGCTGGTCACGGCACACCTCCATCCTCGGCTGTCAGTGTCAACCCAAAACCCTACACTGCCCTCTAAGTCGGACCGGTTACAGTGAGGGCACTCAATGTTCTCTCACTCCTCATTGCGTACCAAGTAGTGATATGTGATGAGTACGAGAGAACCCAAGACCCAGCTTAACTGGGAGGAAACATCTTTCATCTCTGATTTATGCCTCCGTGTTCAACGTTGCGCGGTCCAGGCCACAGGTAAGCACTAGGAACCGTGGTCTTACAGGAACGAGCGCGACGGCTTAACCTCGCCAACCTATCTGACAAGTAAAAAGATGATACCCCAGAGGGTATCTTCGGCTCTGCGCTGCCCTCCAAGCAGCGGTGATCTGACGCCAAGAAGAAGGAAGATAAGGTGCTCCAACTTCACCAACTCTCCCTCGCAAAGCCCCTATTCCTCCCTCGGCTGTGGAGTGAAAGACCTTCGCGCAGGCTACTTCTCAAGTGCAGCTTCTCCAAAACGGCCAAAACCTCAGCCCACGCTGCCCCCCTCCTCCAGGCAGAAGAACGGACCTGACTGGCCCAGGAAAGCCCCAGCCCCTGCTACAGCTTTGCTGGTTCAACCTGCCTTAGCTATCAGTTGTCAGGCTAGGAAGAAGAAGAGAGCGGCCTGGCAGACTCTCTCCCGGCCGGTGAGGCAACTGGCCCATTTGCCAGAGCCGCCTGTTTGGCTTTCAGGTGTTCCTCCCTGGGGTCCTCCAGGCCCACGACGTCCAGCTGCCACGGATTGTACCAGAGCGAGCCGGGAGGAAAAGAGACATTGCAGCAGAGGGTTTAGCTGTTGCCCCTCTCTCATGTCCGCAAGCACACACACGTTTTCAACAAACTGAAAACAAATGTCCTGCTGTCGCAACCAGACCAAACAGTGAGGGCGCAGCTTATGAAAAGGCAAAACAAAAAAATAATAATATAAGCAGTGCGGTGCCCGCACCGCCTGATTCCCCCTCATGAAAAGCTGCAGCTTAGCCAGGGAGATGAGCCCCGCCGCCAGAGCCTTTCGGGGTTTCATGGGCTCTGAACAAAATTCTCAGGAAATACAAATCCAGGATACTCACGCATGCATCCCCGCTGCGTTTAGCACGGCGAGACGATTGGTTCAGCTGCATCGAGCTCAAAGACGAGTTTACACATTCCCTTTTAGCCCCCACACAGAAAGTATCTCAGACTTGCTTTCCAGGGGATTTGTACCTCGTTCTTCCCTTTGGCCTGTCTCTCAGTCCGAGGGTGTTTGTACGGTGCACAGAAGTGCCCATCGCACCGCTGAGACACCAGGGAATCCGCTTAGCAATGCATCTGGACAAATTGCTCCTATTGGCACAATCGGAGCAGGAAGCCAAGGGCGCACACGCGTATTCTCACATGTCACCTACTTGATTTAAGTTTTGTGATGAACATGGAAAAGATCATGCTTTCTCCAGCACAGTCTAATCTTTCAGGGATTGTCTCTGGACTAGATGTCTTTCACAGCTCCCCTCTCGGCGTAGCGAATACAGACTTTCAGAGCGTGTCTCACTTGGGATTTGGAGGTAAAACGGTGAGCCAGCACCCGCTGGTGCGTCGTTTTATGAAGGGGGCACGCAGGCTTGTCCCTGTCTCCAGACCACTGGTTCCCCCGTGGGATTTGGCTGTGATTCTGGAACAGAGTGACTCTCCTGCGGGTTGGTGGACGCTACCACATCCCATACTGAGACATCAAACGGAATATTATGAAAAAGAACTTAAGCTTATTTACGCAACCCTGTTTCTTTGAGTAATATGTGTGAGATGTCTCACCAGACACCCCTTCTTGCTTGGGCGGGTGAGAAGAGATTGCTTATCTGAATGGCGCTGTGTTCCATGCAGTATTTATGGTAGGTCGCACTACTGGGTTCAGACGGATACTTTCACCAGCCAGAGAATTTCTGTCTCAGGCACTCTTGATTTCTGCTCGGCTTCTCTGCAGGCGGTCGTGGACAGAGGTGTTATCTGCTGGTGTCTCTTGCAGGTTGATGCGAAATAAACTCTAATGCTCTTCACTTTTGTTGGATAACATTAGAGGAGGCTGCCGTTGACCAGATGACTATATAACTGTCAAAAAGCTTGAAAAAATGAAATGTGATAATAATTAAAAGTTACAAAATTACTCTGAGACACTTCTGTTGTTTTGGTTCAGTTGGTTTTGACTTGGCTTTTATATTAAAAGATCACACATGACAAAGAAAGAACAAAGGACACGGACAAAACGATAAAGTGCTAAATGGCATAAAACAATGGCGAAGAGCGGTTGCTAAGAGCTGACAACTTAGAGCCAATAACTTTGAGCCGGTGGCTAAGAGCTGGGAGCTAAAAGCCATGTGTGAAATTATCACGACTGTTTTATCCCCTGGGGGCTGGCGCACGTTTTCGGGGCGTCACCCGTCTTCTCCTGTGTTTCAACTTGGAGAAGAGAGTGATTTTCCACAGAACAATTGTTTAATTCTACAGTTTACCTATAAACTCACACATCCGTCTTCCACCATGACCATAAAACATTAAATGAAATAACATATAAACCTAATGGCATTAATAAAGACAGACAGGAATAATACAAATTTACAAAATTTCATACTTCATCTTTCAAAACCTGAAATTAATCATAATACAAGTGGTTAACTGATCAAACAACATAATAAACATTTCCTAGAGCTAACAGTCTATAAATGTGGCTTATACACTAGTTTTTGGACTATATTGATAATAATAAAGACGTGGATGTCTATAATGTCTGCTGTGTGAAGGATGTTGACAGTATGGTCACATGAAAGACATTGTCTTGAAACCTATATTTAACCTATATATATACTGTAACTCAGCCATTCCACAGGATAGACTGGGCATTGACTTATTGCATCACATGCTTTACAGAACAGTTAGATATTAAATTTTATATTCTTCCTCAGATCTGTGTCTGTGAGGAGTGTTCTGCTGGTCACTGCTCAGGATTTGAATGTGGGTTGTAGTTTATGACTCGGTTATTTAAGAGGGAAAGGGGGAAAGACTAGTTTGTATGTGAGTGTGTATTCATATATGGCACAGAGAGTCCAGGATTCACACCTTTAGTGTTAATCAGTCCTTTTGATGTTACCTTTCTATATACAAAACAATCAAATATCATTAGACAGAGTCTTATTGTTACAAACTGGAGATTTTGCCTATGTTCTCCAGTTGCCTGGTGTCCATTGGTTGATCCTCTGGAGCTGACCCTTTGACCCTTGGTCTGGTTGAATGTCTCTCTGACATGCTAACAGCATGGACTGTTGGTGAGAGAAAGGTCCTTTGTCTCTGTTTCCTATCAGTTTGA
>NW_019174271.1:483878-590094 GCF_002260705.1 Seriola dumerili | reverse complement strand
TAGCTTTTGATGGTGGAAGAGTCAACAAAGTGTCAATTTTGGATCCATAACTCTGCATGTCAATGAACTTCTTTACTGGCTTGTGACTGATGCCAGGCCAGGTATGTACGCTACTATGCTGACAGGTTTAGATTCAGGCAGGATCATCTTCACTAATGAACACCACTTCATGATGTTTGAAGCCTAAATACAATCAGCAGATGTAAAAAGCTATTGCTTAGACCATAAACCAACTACACCACGGTCACATGACTTCACATCAACCACACTAGACTTGATTTAGACCTTCTACAAAAGCCTTTCCTCTTACAAAGAAGACATCAGGACTGGGGTATTAACTAATGTATTTTATGTTGTACAATAAAAATGTGAAAATGTCTTGAGCTTGTGTTAACCACAGACCTTATTTCAGACATTGGACCAAAAAAACAGGAAGTGCTAAAATTTCAACTTATTTCCAGCTTTTAGGACTCATTCCTGCAGCACTCTGTATGCCCCTCCAAAGCACAATATCAACTGGCTTGATAAGGAAGGTCTTATTTCATTACACTACTCCGAGTCCCGCCCTTGAAAACAGGTCCTCTGTCAAAACCTTGTTTAAAGATCATCATTATTTCACATCCCTAAATTACCCACACGGCAAATCTGGGGTCATTAATAATCCAAAGTAAGAATAACTCTTCACATTGCCACAGAGAGGAGAAACCAGACACATTTTTCCCCAGGGTCTTTAAGGCAGGTTAATCCAGCCATGACCACATGTGTTAATATTCATTTTACAGCAAGTCTGCTCTTCTATTCATGTGGACACAAAGAGGTTGAGAAGAGAAAATACTCAGGAATAAAACCTCATCACTGCTTCTCATCGAGGCTCGAGTATGAACCCATAAGAGTCTCTTCATAGAGGCTGAGTCACCACAGGACACTCAGGAAGGAAGACTTGTACTGGCAGAGCAATTAAAGATGAGGGAGATTAAACTGGAGCAGTATGAAGTGGACGTTCTCATTCAGCGTGCTAACTGATTGTCTCATGTCTCTACCATGGCTACAGGCAGTAAGCAAACAAAGAACCTCAATTACTTTCTCTGTGAATCAGATCAGCGTGTTTGTGTATTTTTGTTTATATTTGTTACAGACACCAACACCACGAGGTGATAAAGTGAACATATTCATATTAAATCAGTGTTGTCTGGGCACATATGATATTAAAAAAAATATATATGAGAATTCATATTGAAATTGCTTGGTGTATAATACATCATGTACCATGTATCATGTAAGATTGATCAACAGGCAGCTACAGTATAAACCAGCACACGTGAAGGCTGTGTGTGGGTGGGTACTTGTGTTTTCGGTGATGAAAGCAGGTAGAAGCAAAGGGCCGCTGAAGCACGTATAGCTGTTTAAAGTCAACACAAGCCATTTTGCAAAAGCTGTATGGGTGTGTAGTTGATAAAAAGCTAATCTGGATGGTGTTAACAGCCTCTCGTTCTTACCTGTTCACTGTCTGAATTAAAACTGTAAAATCATTCTTAAAAAGTGCTAAAATCCACAACAGTCTTTTGAAGTGTGAACGGCTGAGAATTGTCGTTATAAATCAATAAACCCTTGATGATATTCAACTTAATGTATAGAAGTAACACTGTGCAGCCTACAGTAGAGAGGAACTTCATTTTCAGCCGCTCTTCATGGTTTCCATTGCGTCATTAGATTGTTCCCACAAGAAATGAGCGACAATATCACATTTAAATTGTTTTTGTATATTCTTCCTCAGATCTGTGTCTGTGAGGAGTGTTCTGCTGGTCACTGCTCAGGATTTGAATGTGGGTTGTAGTTTATGACTCGGTTATTTAAGAGGGAAAGGGGGAAAGACTAGTTTGTATGTGAGTGTGTATTCATATATGGCACAGAGAGTCCAGGATTCACACCTTTAGTGGTAATCAGTCCTTTTGATGTTACCTTTCTATATACAAAACAATCAAATATCATTAGACAGAGTCTTATTGTTACAAACTGGAGATTTTGCCTATGTTCTCCAGTTGCCTGGTGTCCATTGGTTGATCCTCTGGAGCTGACCCTTTGACCCTTGGTCTGGTTGAATGTCTCTCTGACATGCTAACAGCATGGACTGTTGGTGAGAGAAAGGTCCTTTGTCTCTGTTTCCTATCAGTTTGACAGTTGATGGTGGGAAGAGTCACAAAGTGTCAATTTTGGATCCATAACTCTGCATGTCAATGAACTTCTTTACTGGCTTGTGACTGATGCCAGGCCAGGTATGTACGCTACTATGCTGACAGGTTTAGTTCAGCAGGATCATCTTCACTAATGAACACCACTTCATGATGTTTGAAGCCTAAATACAATCAGCAGATGTAAAAAGCTATTGTTAGACCATAAACCAACTACACCACGGTCACATGACTTCAACATCACCACCACTAGACTTGATTCAGACCTTCTACAAAAGCCTTTCCTCTTACAAAGAAGACATCAGGACTGGGGTATTAACTAATGTATTTTATGTTGTAGAATAAAATGTGAAAATGTCTTGAGCTTGTGTTAACCACAGACCTTATTTCAGACATTGGACCAAAAAAACAGGAAGTGCTAAAATTCAACTTATTTCCAGCTTTTAGGACTCATTCCTGCAGCACTCTGTATGCCCCTCCAAAGCACAATATCAACTGGCTTGATAAGGAAGGTCTTATTTCATTACACTATCTCGAGTCCCGGCCTTGAAAACAGGTCCTCTGTCAAAACCTTGTTTAAAGATCATCATTATTTCACATCCCTAAATTACCACACGGCAAATCTGGGGTCATGTAATAATCCAAAGTAAGAATACTCTTCACATTGCACAGAGAGGAGAAACCAGACACATTTTTTCCCCAGGGTCTTTAAGCAGGTTAATCCAGCCATGACCACATGTGTTAATATTCATTTTACAGCAAGTCTGCTCTTCTATTCATGTGGACACAAAGAGGTTGAGAAGAGAAAATACTCAGGAATAAAACCTCATCACTGCTTCTCATCGAGGCTCGAGTATGAACCCATAAGAGTCTCTTCATAGAGAGGCTGAGTCACACAGGACACTCAGGAGGAAGACTTGTACTGGCAGAGCAATTAAAGATGAGGGAGATAAACTGGAGCAGTATGAAGTGGACGTTCTCATCAGCGTGCTAACTGATTGTCTCATGTCCTACATGGCTACAGGCAGTAAGCAAACAAAGAACCTCAATTACTTTCTCTGTGAATCAGATCAGGTGTTTGTGTATTTTGTTATATTTGTTTACGACACCAACACCACGAGGTGATAAAGTGAACATATTCATATTAATCAGTGTTGTCTGGGCACATATGATATAAAAAAAATATATATGAGAATTCATATTGAAATTGCTGGTGTATAATACATCATGTACCATGTATCATGTAAGATTGATCAACAGCAGCTACAGTATAAACCAGCACACGTGAAGGCTGGGTGGTGGGTACTGTGTTTTTGGTGAAGGCAGGTAGAAGCAGCCGCTGAAGCACGTATAGCTGTTTAAGTCAACAACAGCATTTTGCAAAAGCGTGTATGGGTGTGTAGTTGATAAAAAGCTAGTCTGGATGGTGTTAACGGCCTCTCGTTCCTACCTGTTCACTGTCTGACATTAAAACTGTAAAATCATCTTAAAAATGTGCTAAAATCCACAACAGTCTTTTGAAGTGTGAACGGCTGAGAATTGTCGTTATAAATCATAAACCCTTGATGATATCAACTTAATGTATAGAAGTAACACTGTGCAGCCTACAGTAGAGAGGAACTCATTCCTCCTATGTTTTTGAGAGACAAGAAGATCAAAATATATTTTAAAAAAAAATAATGATAATTGGTTAAAATAAACCATTACCATATCTCAGTATCATTTATGTATTTTAAATACATTTCCCCCCCTTCCTTGGAGAAAATTCCCTATTGAAATTCTGATTAAAATGCTCCAACAGCAACACCTGCAGGAAAGGAAGGAGGAGGCAGGATCTCTTATATCAATTTAATGTAATTCATTTTTATGCTAATCTCGTATTGGATAAAACACCTGAAAGTAGAGGACATCCTCCCTGACCAATCAACAACAAGAACACATTATTGACATTGTGTTGGTCCAATTATGATTTGTTACAAACTGGTGGTAAAGTGATAGATAGATTCATACAGGAGTAGCATATTAGAAAATAAATTGTAACGGGTAAACATATTTCAATTTTTTTTATTTTTTATTTAGGCCTCTTCAACAGAATGCAAAATTCCTTTTTGCAGATTGATTGGTTTCCATCAAGCAGTAGCTAGCTACTAGCCAACACTTACGCCAACAGTTAGCATTGTGTTTTAGGCAGTTTTAGCCGACAAAGACATTTTTTAAGTCACAGTTTGGATAATGACTGCCAACCTGGGTGAATGGAACAATATTGAAGCAGAGTACAGCAGATACCCGGATGACGATTCAAACATTGCCTTCAACCTGCTAAGCTGCTAACCAGCTAGTCCAGGCTCAGGGTGAGAGACATGGAGGAGGAGGAGGAGGAGGATCCAGTCTCACTGCTAGCTAGCTGATGCAACACTTTCACTAAATCGTTTATTTCTCAGCGTCTGAAGCAGATAGAAACATGAAATAAAACGATTTGATACCTTAAAACCTTTGGCCTTTATTGTAAATCATTACCTTTACCCTAATGTTCATCATTAAAAAAAAATATCAATAAACATTTAAAAAATTGCACTAAACAGAATGTTGCTAAATATGCTTGTTTTTCCAGCCATATCCATTTTCCAACAAAAGCCAATGATTTACAATAAAAGATGTATAAAAGATGATTCATGTGTCTATTTGCTTCAGAGGCTGAGAAATAAAGGGTTTAGTAAGTGTCAGTGGTTTTCGAGGGCGCCTGAAATTGTAATGGGTGATGCTAACCCATATAACCTCAGCAGGATCATCGGTTTACTGCGACATATGTTTTTGGCATTCTGTATTCTGTTCAACAAGGGCTTAGTGGAAATAATATAGTATTTAAGCCACATCAGCAGATGTGGATAACTGCCCTTCTGGTATTTCATTAGATTCTGGACTCATGCCCTTTAAATATGTTTTATGATTATTCATAGCACCAGTTCAATAAATAAATGATTACTGCTGTGGAAGCACTGTGTTATATCAGTACAGTGTGACCACAGCAGTGTCATAAAGTTGACAGTGAAACACAGAGAATTGCATCAGCTGGGCTCATTTTACATGTGTAGCTACTCTGGACTTAGCTGACCCAGCCCTTAACAAGGACTCATTACTTCCCATCAGTATTACCAGTGTTGGTAACTTTCCATCTGTGCTGCATGAGTGTATCTGTGTTTTGCAAACACCCCTCCAAGAGGACTGCAGGTGGAACTATCCTGTATCTCTGAGTCTCTATCGCCATTAATATGACAGCCACCAGACACCAGCATCCAGCCACCAGCTGTCCACTTGTCTTATCCCGTACCTTCTTACATAGTGGTGACCCCCCCCCGTTCATCTCTCTCTTTCTCTTTCTGTGGCTGACCACATCAGCCTCTGTCTGTGCATATTTTATCATTATTACACACAGTGTGATTCAGCAAGGTGGTGATCAGTGTTACCGTCGTAAGAAATATCTGCATTGTCACTCATCATCGTCATCATCATCATCATCATCAGCATCATCATCATGACCAGTCACAGAAACATCATCAATGAGTCAGGTCACTGTGTCATCAGCCTGAAGAATACAATACAATCAATCTGGCCTTTAAATGTATGACTCGTCCTGAAATGACATTTGGGAGTCATCCAGAGACCCAAACCTTGTGCTTGTGAGCTCATGTCAACATCTGTCTCTCTCCACAATTTAGTGTCTAATGAAGGAAATGTGACACAAAATACTTGTTAATGACTAATTTGTATGAGCAATTACTGTTCATCAGTTATTGTGTCATTCTTCAAACTATGTTCCTCAAACAAAATTAACACATGTACAATAGGCCTATTTCACAGCAGACTAAATAATAACATTGATGGCTGAATTCCATTCAGCTGCTTCAGTTTCAGTGTCCTGGTTTGTGCACACTGGCTCACTGTCACACTGTCATTGCCCAAGACCTGGTCACAATAGAAAGTAGCATCACATACTTAATCTACGTCTTTGTGAAATATTTGGTTCCAGAAGCCTGGTGATGTAGTGATGATGGTAGGGACTTTAAGCAGCGACAGTTTAAGTGACGGCTACAGTGCCTGTATACATTCCAACACGTTGCCGTAGTAATGGAAATCAAAGATTGCAAAGCAACATTTAACTATAACAACGGCTACTTTACTTCTTCAGGAAACCGAGGTCACTCTGAACATTGTTACAATATGTCTCTTAAAATGGCCTGAGAGCTCTTGATATTTGCTTTGGAGACAATTTAAAAAGGAGTTTGTATAGCCGTCTGTTACTTCAGCACCATGGACAGCGTCATGGTTTTATCGATACACAGCACAGTGAGGTTGTGGGCTGGAGAAGGAGGATGGCAGGTTAGCAACAGTTTGTGCAGTTTCGTCCTTTTTTCAGTGGGGTTAGCATCACCCACCCCCTCTGGAGCTCCTCATACCAAAGGTCTCCAGAACAGAAGAAAATATTGACTCTTGTCACACTGTGAAGGACTCACTGCACTGGCAGAATCTCTGACACACCTCGACCCAGGAAACAGGAAGATTTGATTTTACCTGGATTAGTGCTGAATTAATGAAAAGGATTAATTAATTGGTGTGAAAAATATACGAGAAAAGACCATGTACACCCTGTTCTACAAGGCCAAGCCATGCATCCAGTCACAAATTCTTCTCCTCAGCCACTGACCCTAAATCCCTACTCTTTCTGGTTTGGGGGACCTTAAAGTAGACTTGAACTAGTTGCACTATTCAGGACTAATTTGGTCCATGCTGTGTTCAATGTTAAGTACATAGTAACGTATTGCAATCCGTGCATATGATGCCACTGTTTTTGTTGTGGGGTATTGAAATAATTTTTGGGAAACTTGATTTCTATTTTTGTCGATTTGGGTCCAGGCTTGGTTCACAGTAAGATTTAAGGTTCTGTCTTCTACAGCAATACACACAGACTAGTAAGCACAGACAAGGTGGTGTTTGTTTTTTGGTGGACTCTTGTTGGGGCATGGTTGTCTCTGTATTTCCATGTATTAACACTACTCAGCATACACTGAACTCAGAACAGTTAAAGTCCACCCTTTCTTTCTCCCCCAGGAATTCAGTTTAATCATTCTAACAGTGACCTAAATTCCACCTCAGACAGATTAAGTTTGGGCACTGGACATTTTATACAAGATAATGAACAATGTAGAGAATTCTCATCTAGATGCTGTTTTTATCGTGGCTAGGGACTTTAATGGGTTAGGGTTAGATATACCTAGATACCAACACATTTATTTTAAGGGGACAGTTAATGAACACACGTATTGGGGAAAGTATTAACTGAATTAACTGACATGAGCAAGATGAAGTCTGCGAGAGGTTCTAAATGAATGGTTATAAATTGATACTTTTTTGCTTAATTACCCAGACCTAGTTATAGTCCATGTTTGTTTACAGGCCGGTCCAATATGGAGGCAACATTAGCTGTGTCCCAATTCAGCATCCTTCAGAGGACATGGTCTACTAAGGTATGGCCCTTCATAGCCATTGTAGACCACGGAAGCCAAAGCCAAATTAGATGGTCTGGCCCACAAAGGATTCTCAACTTGCGACACCAGCTGTGCCCGCCCTTCCCATTGTGTCACAAAGTGTGGCTCCTGTCGCCTAGCAACCTGGACAAAACATAACTTTTTTTCACAGAAACTTGAGGTTTTAAGGCCCCTGGTTTTAATAGTTGTTCCATTAGCTGTTGAACTGAGCTGAAACCCAATACTTACATTTAAAAGTGTAATCCTCTCTGTCAGTGCTTTCATTACCAGCGTGCGATGAATCTTGGGATAGGTTGGGCCACACAGAAGAACACATCTCTCAGTCGCATCTGAAGGAGACGTCAAAATGGGACAGTCTAGCCACTGCGCTGTGACGCAATTGGTCTTCGAATGCAGCCTCTGAAGGATACGGCCCCTGAATTGGTAAACTTTTTTAATAGATCAAGTTTCTGCAGCTGCTGTTTCAAAAATGATCAACTCACTTATATATGCAAGTCTTTACATAACGGAGAGTCCTTCGTATTGCTATTGAGCTAAGCTGCTGCTGCTCCACCACGTTTACTCTCACTTTTGCTTGGCATATTACAATAGTACGTGTCATTATTATTATAATGACTCCAAATCTTCAATATGTTCATCCACAGACGATTCCACTTTGTGTTTTGTATTTGGCTGATCACAGATCGCACCCAGTTGGTGAGATACTAGGGAAGATTGGCACAGAGTATTGCTCAGAACCTCACGGCTTCAGCCATGTTCCTGTCAGCCCCTGAAGTTGGACACAGCTATTGTCTGATCAAAGCTTCTTTTTCTTCTTCTTTTGTTTACTTCAACAGTGGTTGGCATCATTAAATGTGGAATCACTGCCATCAACCAGAAAGAGCTTGGTCCTCCTGCATTTGTGAATTTTGTTTCAGTCTGAAAAGGAAGAGATTCACAAATGTATACTTTACAAATAAATGAAGATAATCACAAATATATGTCCATTGAAAAACGCTAAGCTGACGTACAAATGATGATATATATTAGAGGCACAAATACAGATTTACAGAAGAAATCACTCTGTACTTATTTTTGCATTGTGTTTAACAAGTTATCTAACTTAACTTATCTAACATAATAATCACCTGACTCTGCAGTTCCCCTTAGCTATATGGAACACTGTAGCATCTCTCAGCTCATCATTTTGGTTTTACACCCTGTAAAAACGATTCTCATCAACCTTGTTTCTACTAACCTAGCTATTTTCAGTGCTCAGGACCAAACAGCAGGCCGAGTTAGCAAACTTAGCAACTAGCTGATAAACATAGTGAAGCATTTAACCACTTAAGAGCCAGATGTTTTTCTAATGAATTGGTGGAGACCGAAAACAGAGGTAAAAGAGCATGAGTAGTGAATCAGGTGGACAGAAACACATGTCCACATAATACCAATGACCGTGTTGAATGTGTAAATAACTCAAACTCAAAATAACTTTATTTATCTGTCAGGAACTTCATTTGTGTAAAAGTGTCACATAGTTAGAAAAAGGAAAAACACAGAGTAGACAGCAAACAAGTACAGCTTAGCTAATGTAAAACAGTTTAAGATAGTAAGTGTGGTTAAAATAGTCCATAGATAAAGATGAGTGTGGTCATAAGGTCAAGCCCCAGGCTAATTCAGGAATTAATGAGTTGGATGGATGTGGGCATAAAAAATAAGGTTATATTTTTGCTAATAGGTTTGCCATTAAGTGACCAAAAATTCTGTTAATGCAGTTTTAAAGCAGAGATGACAGCAGACCGAGTTAGAGTTACAGCAACACCGCTACAGAGTTTCTTCAGTAGCCTGCTGATTGCTCAGTCTGTTCTTACTTCCAACTGACACTGTGAAGTAACACAGCATCGTTCATCAGTGTGTGTTCATCAGTTATAGTTTAAAGGAAGTATATCAGATGGTCAAAAAACAAGTCACTATACTTGCTCATCCTGCATTTACAGTGTTTACAATTGTTGATTGATTTCTGATGTTGTTAGCACTCCATCTACTGCTTATTACAAACTTTATTATTAAAACGTATGTGGTTGTTATTGAATAATACTTTGCAAAAAGCAATTGAAAGAATACTGCGTATTCTGAAGATATTCATTAATTCTATCAGCAACACTCCTCCTGTAATGCATGTGCACATAATCAATCAAATCAAATATTTATATATTAAAATCACTTTTTTGCTACAAGTCCTGAGTTGAAAAGTCATCAGAAAGTGGGAACCATATGCCTTCATGACACAAGACATGCTATAGTCTCAGGATTCTACAGCATTAAACAGTTGCAGCAATCAATGTCAGTCAGCAACTTGAGATATTTTGCATTTTGCTGCTTCATGCCTGAATGTGCATCAAGAAACGCCATGGAAACAATCAATCAAGTCTGGCAACACACAGGGCTGCAAATTACCCCACTGAGAAGCACACTGCGATTGACTGCATCTGTATTTTTCATGATCTAAACTGTCAGTTGATTTGAGAGAAAGAGAGAGAGAGAGAGAGAGAGAGATGACATCTCGGGTTCCATCCTCCTGCATGTTGTCTGGACTGAGTTAAGTCTCAGGATTTACAAAAAGATAACACAACATGCTGGAAATCTTGGTGATGTCTGCAGTGATATCTTATTTGCTTTTAGCATTATGGTGCTCACACCATGGAGTCCAGAGAAGCCAGACTGTACAGTGATCTATTCAGTGATCTGCAGAGTCATCGCAGACTATCTAAGTCTCTATAGTTTTGTTCTGTAATATAATAAACCATATTAAAGGAACAGCACATGTACATTTTACTAAGGTATTTCCCTTGGTGTTGTGCTTCATCTGTTTGTTACTGCGAGGCTTCAGAGTGTCTGTGATTCTGAGAGACAGGAACACAGGATCAGTGCGGGTCTGACTGCCTGGCACCAAGAAACGGCTGAATCACCGGAGTGTGTCTGTGGGCCAAACACGTGCTGGAGAACACGCACACACACACACATGCACTCTCTGTCTCTCACAAACACACACACTCCTCGTGCATACTACTAATTTTTACTTTTTATAACCACATCCTTTTTTTTGATGATGCACAAATATCAGGAAAAACATTCTTCTTGTTTGGTTTTGTTTTAAAGAAAAATATGAGAATATTATACAGAATGTATTTAAATGAGATAATCTTAAATTTAGTTTCAGTTTACAACAGTAGTAGTAGCTTTTTATAAACACATCTCTGTGTTGTTATGTGAGAAAACAAAACTTAATACACAAAAGAAGTGACTTGTCTCATTCAGATAACATGCTTTTCTCATCATAACATGATAAATTGGTCATTGTTATAAAGAGAAACTTCCATATGTTATTACAGGCTGTCTTAAATTCAGATTGGATGGGTTATGATTTTTTTAGTTATGTCACTGCAAGAATTACTCTAGTCTGCCAGACCGAAGAAGAGTTATTATTTCTGGTGTTGTGTCCAAATCTGTTCCTCCATCGATATGTGTTTCCCTAACCTTAGCATGTAATCTTATCCTAAACCTAACCACAGAGGGGGATGTTACACAAAACATAGTTGTAATGAGAGGGAAACACTATCCTGACAGGGGAACAGATTTGGACAGAAAACCTGTATGCGCTGCATCAACTTAGCCATCTCTGGTTAAGTCAATGCACCATCTCTGGTTAAGTCTAGCCAACCCAGTAGCTAGGTAGTTCATGGAAAATAGGAAGAAGCTAATTTAAAGGAGCTTTTTGTAAGTTTTGCTATTGCTACATAGCTAACATTAGCATTAACAGATGTTTACCTACCAGACTTGTCAAGAGCTTCAGCCATTGTTTTGTTTACAAGACAAAAAGTTATGATATGTTCTCTGAGCAGCGATACCGTATCGGAAAGTAACGAAGGTCGAGTCAACAGGGCCAGAGCTAGCTAGTTAGCATTCTAACATCAGTAGAAGAGAAGAAGTGATAGAAATAGAAGCAAAACAAAAGGGATGATTTCCACCTCTAGAGACAGAGCTTCTTCTAGACTGATAAGTAAAGAACTGTTAATGCTAACGTTAGCAATGTAGCAATAGCAAAACTTACAAATAGCTCCTTAAACGACAAATGGTTGAAAATAAAAACTACATGTGGTGGTTAAAGCCGGGACAAACTTCGGACAATGGGAAATCGCACATGCAGAGCAGGAAGCACATTGACAATGCAAGAACCTGCCAGCAGATTCCAGTTAACAATTTCTGCTCCAAACTTTCCACTTCTAGCAAGGAGGTTACAATGGGTAATTTACAGCCAGCGACTCCATCATCTGACCTGTGACAACTTTGTGGTTCTACGCAAACACAGCAGAGCAGAGGTTATTTGGGTGCTGAGGACGGTGACAGGCCACAACTCATTCAGGTCAAATAAACTGTAAGAATAAAAATATAGGACAGTGATGATATTCTTGCATGTTCTTTTCACACAAAACACATTTGGACAATGTTCCTAAACTACTAGCCATTATTTCATGTTATTTTACCTTGCATGTCATTTTGAACTGATATCAATGAGTGTCATTGGAAAGAGTATATTCCCACTTTTGGTGTGTATTTCCATTGCATGGTTGGTCTTAAATTTCTTTTAAAGTGGTATTAAACAGGTCTTGAAATTAACTTGGTTATACCTTTAGACACCAAGAAGAAGATTCAGTGAACACAAGACAATGCTGTTTGACTGCCTCACAAGCAGGGCACCATAATGTTGTTCTGTTGTCATAAATATTTGTATTTAAAATATTAATATTAAGTAATAACTTTAAATTAAAGTCCCCGGGGGCACTAGCCTAAAAACACAGGCAAAAATAGCCAGTATTGGTTCAGTCTCGATTAATTACTATTAATCTGGAACTCTAATAATTAACTTAATAACTAGAACCAAATTACCATATCGACAGTAAGACATAGTTGAAGGACTGGAGTTCTAGTAGTAGCAGTCTGAGTAGAGGTTGGCAATACTAACATTTTTACAACATTAACCACACCAGTAGTTACACTTAAAAACACTTATTTACAGCATAACAAAGTAAAAATACACAATGTCTGCCGCATGCAGGCCGTAGAACTGAGACGTACTACAGGTATGTGTGTGAACGCAACAAGTACCCAATCGACTGTGTGACTAACCACAACCTAAGAAAACATTACAGCAGCAATACATTTACTAATATGTATGTACATGTTCATTAACGGAGGTCAAGAGTTTGGCTGCTTAGCTGTGCTAGGTGAGGTTAGACACAGTCTTTGGAACAAAAGAGAGAGGTCCTTTCTAGTATTGTTATAAAGTCCAGTGGCTTCCTGGTGGCGTGAAGTCCTGTCTGGTTGTGTGGTCTCTGAGTTGGAGAGGATGTTAGCTGGTTTCCTCTCTGTTCTTCTTACAGAGTTAGCTGTTCCACGATAACTGTACTGTGGCTACTGTCGCTTGGAAAATCAGCTGGTAGACTTTGTGTGGTAGCCGCTGACGCTGAAGTTAACTTGTTCACTCCGTGTTGAAAAGTAGAGTGAGGGAGGATGTTGTAGTCTGCTGTGGACAGGCCTGCAGAAAAGCTGGAGCAGAAAAGCTTCCACGTAGCCTTGTGTTGACCTGGTGCTAGGTGCGTTCTTGCTCCTCGAAGAGCCAAGAGGGAAGAGGAGCTGCTGCTTTTGAGCAAGCCAAGTAGAGAAGAGGAGAGAACAAATAAGGGGATCTGGTTTTGTCTGGTGACACCCTGGGGGGTCACGTCACATACTGACCAAGACTGACTGATCAGTGAGGTCCCAGGGGGAGGGTCCTCCCCAGTGAGGAACCGTATGTAAGTGAGTTCCGTATGGAAGTGGAACCGTATTGAAGTGAGTTCCTTTGTCTGTAGAACAAAAGAGCATGTGGTCTCCACCAACTTGAATGTACTGAGTCCCAACATCAGTTATCATGGTTTCATTGACGAACAGACACTTGTTCGCTTTCCTGCTGTAAGTTAGATGAGAAGATTGATGCTAAAAACAAGGCTACAGCTTAGCTTAGCATAAAGACTGGATAATGGGACAAATGCAAAATTGTAAAAAGGACAAATTGTCCCTACTGGTTGCTTGATAACAAGAGGCAGTCAGGCAGTCTGGCACATAACAACCTCGAAGAACTGCAACTTGTTTTTGTAGAGATAAAACACATGAGATCTGTTGTGTTAATTAGTGAGCTGTAGAGGTGGTGGTATGCATTTTGTTAATGTTAGGCAAGTGTTTGTGCTAAGCCAAGCGCGGACTGGCAGGAGAACAGTGAGTTTCCCCAGTGGGCAGCTGGACAGTTGGAAATCGATTGGTATGTGCCTTGATTGACTGGCCCTTCGTGTTGTGTGCTTACTGGGCCAGGTGGGGGTGGGGGGTGGGGGGGGCCCGTTTTACAGTGAGAGAGAGATAGGAAAGTCGGGGGGGGGGGACTCGAACACGGCCACTGCAGTAAGGACTGATGGCACACGCTCTATCAGGTAGGCCCAATGAGACAGCCCCCAGAGCCCTGGCAAAGCACCAGTGACATGGTAAGGCTGATGATGATAAGGCTTATTTGGCTACCTTGCTTTTTAGCCACATCAGTCTCAAATGAACAGTTACACAGGTATCAAAGAGACATTAATATGATGGCTGACTGATTTTCGTTTGATTAACTTAGAGACTAACCTCAACTCTACGAAGAACAACGAAAATGATAAAATGATAATCTTGTCCCTGGATTTCTCAACATGCTGTAGCTACTGTCTAGTTGAAATTAGCCTGCCATATCTTTTTAAATACAATATCTATTGAAATGGTCTTTAGAGTGGTGTTTTGTTGCCCTCTCGTAGTTGGCCACTTTTTTGCCCAAGTCCGCCCCTGTGCTAAGCTAAGCTAAGCAGCTGCTGGCTAAAGCTTCTTATTTACTGTAAAGACGTGAGCGTGACTGTTTATGACAATTTATCCTGTTCAGCGTCCCAGGGGTGCTGGTGCCCATCCCAGGTCAATATGGGGTACACTTGGAGAGGTCAACTGACTATCACTGTCAATCAATCAATCAAAGTCAAGATACACACCTGACAAATGTCAACAAATGTGATACTGTGAATAAAAGACAACTAATAAGTAACATACAGTCCTTTATGACTGTATACACTGTGATTACACAGCTGCAATATCTCATCAACTTTTTGATTTTTTTTTTCAGCATTTATCGATAAACCAATGTAACAGCAAACAAAACTCAAAGCTCTGCTTCTTCTTTCTCACATAAATTACAGAAACAAACCGTGCAGAATCCTGGATGAGCTGCAGTCATGATCATAAATGTGACAAATGTTTATAGTGGCAACACCCTAAAAAAAGCAAACCCCCTGAGCCATCACCATAAAGCAGGAAATCAAAACTGCAATCATCAGACAGAGCGCGGGAGAAGGAAGACGTTTATACAGAGATGAGGGTGGATTCATAGAGAGAGAGACTCAGGGATGTAAACGGAGAGGTGGAAACACAGAGAAACAGAAAGGAGACACAAAGAAAGAGGGGGAGGTGCAGCAGACTATAGGCTAAAACCGACTGCTGTGTTTAATTGCTGTAAAATAGGCAGTAAGCTTCTCTTCCCACCTACTCTTAGCGTTGTTAATATGCTGTTAGCCTCTTCTCCTCCTCCTCACCGCCAGTCCCCTGACACACACACAGACACACACATGCACGCGCACACACACACACACACTCACTCTGCATATTTATGTGCATCCACTAATGCACACATGCATGAACACACATACTGTATACTGTAGTAGTGACACACTACAGGCTTGGATGTACAAGTGTGGAAAGTCAAAAGGGTCAAATTCACATGCTTAGTGTTTCCATACAAACACATGCACACACACAGACACACACATCGCGTGTATGTGTGTGTGTGTGTGTGTGTGTGGACCAGGCATTAAGCAGCTGGGGGTTTGAGAAGCTCTGACAAGTTTGGGCTGTTCAGTAGCTGCTTCCTGCCTGAGAGCAGCCGTTACGCAACAAAGGTGGCTGCTGCTGTTCCTGTTGTGCATCTACATAAAGTCTCATACGGTTAACTTTCTGCACACACACACACCCACACACACACACACACACACACACACACACCCACACAGACACACACACACATACACACACACACACACATAGGTGGATGCAGATTTTCAAACATGCATTCAGTTCTTTTTCTCTCCCCCTCAGGTTGCTTCCCCTACCATCCTCCCTCCCTCCCTCCCTCTCCTCCCTCGCTCCCACTCCCCTGCATGTTAACTGAGCCACAGGATGCTGAAGGCTTTAATCAACGTCGCACAATGCACATTGGGCTCTGTGGTGAAGATCGCTCTCCATTCCACTCGGTCCTCTCTGCTTGTCTGTCTGACGACAGCTGCAGCTGTCTGAATCATAGGACCTTGCTGCACGGGACCATAAACAAAAAGGAATCACATTTTCAGATAAATGTCACATCAACATCGATAAACTGAGGCAGTAGAAGCTGTAGAGTTCATATAACCAGTCAACCCAGCATTAACACAGAGCTGACTATCAGCTGGATAAATCTAAACATTTATCAACAGCTTAAATTTAGTGACAATGCCAGTTCAAGAATACATGATGGAAATCATCAACCTTTAATCAAAGGTGAAATGAAAAATACTCTAAGCTGCTGTTACATCATTATTACACTACATTTAATGGTTTTGTTTTTACCTTTGTTTGTAATATGTGTCCTGCTTTTAAAGTCGCTCACTGAACTATTTATAGAGATCTTCACAAAATCTCTTCACTTTCAGGAAGAGCCTGGTGCAGGGTCAACTGTCACTCTTTTATTTAAAAGAAGATTTATTTATTTATTTATTTATTTATTTTGCTACTGTGCCACCTCAACCCTGTCTCCTAAAAATGATGCTTATATATGGCTAATTTACAACAGCAAACACATTTTGAAAGACAGAGATGTGCAGTCACATATGACAAGACATGTTCATGTTTGGGGTTGTATCCTACCCCAGTTGTTGGAGTCAAATTACTGGATTTGTACAACCTCCATCCACCACAACCACCCCGTACAAATAATGTGTATTAAAGGAACTTACACCGGGAACACACTGCCTGCGTTGTGTGTGCATCTCTGCTGTTCTGCTGCTGCTGCTGCTGCCAGCTCTGTATCTATCTATCTATATGTATCTATCTCTACAAAATATATATATACGCGTGAAACATAGGCAAGGCGTAACACACAGTGTGTCCACTCGCACCCCATAACATGTACACCGAAATGAAAACCAAGACGTTCCGCATCCACCACGCAGTTCCAGGCCTTAGACTGGGAAAAATAGGGTTGCCAGTGAACATAATCCATGCAGCAGTTATGTGGTAAAACATTTACAGAAACCTTATCTCTATGAGACAGTTGGACACATGCTGTAGTTGCTCCTTCACCTCTAATTCTTAAAGGCAGAAAAGTTGTGACTTGATCCTTCTTGATGCTCAAAGGTAAAATTACAGATTAATACCAACACTAGTTATTTTTCTTGTTTAGAAATTTTGTTGTTCTCACAGTTTTTTGCAAACCACGAGAACAAACTATGCAAAAGAGGATTAAACTATAAGAACAAAAAAAATATTATAATAATTGGACTGCATTTATGTAGCTCTTTTATAGTCTTCACAACCACTCAGAGCGCTTTGCACTACAAGTAACATTCTCCCATTCACACACACACACTCATACACCGATGACACATCGGGGGCAATTCGGGGTTCAATATCTTTGCCCAAGGACACTTCAACATGCGGACCGGAGGAGCCAGGGATCAAACCACTGACCCTCTGATTAGTGGACGATCCACTCTACCTCCTGAGTGCTATTATATAACATAAGAAAAATGAATGTAACATTTCAAAGTTACTCAGTTTCATTCTGCAGTCCATCTTTTCACTTTAATGTATATATTGAATTATATCTCACTAACAGACTGAGGTCCATGATGGTAGATTAGGACATTTTATCCCCTGAAATGCTTTTATAATCAACAGTGATTGATACTGTACATTTCACACAACCTTAGAAAAATAATATTTTGAAAACAGATAGAACAGATCAATCCTCCTCTCTCTCCTCAGGGGTTTCTGGGACAGTTCCCAACTTCTTTTGATTCATCTCTGATTATTGGGCAGAAACAAACACAAACAAAACATTGAACATGGAGAGAGAAGTGTGAGGGACAGCTGGAAGGCACGAGGAGTCACAGGTGTATTTTGAAAAATCAAGGGTTTTATTTTACCCAAATCAGACAAATTATTTTAGAAAAACAAGCAAAAGGTTCTGGGCCTTTAAAAGAGGTCAAATTAACAGAACTAAACTCAGGCTGTGATAGCAAAGTAACAACTGATCTAACAGAACTCAACTGACCTAACAGACAAAGAACAAAAGGGGAACATACAGTATGTATGTACTGGTTGATCAGACCAGCTGTACACACAAAGGGCGTAACATAAACACTAGCACCTTAACTAGGTGTGTGTTAGAAGGAACGGATCATAGTCATAGTCAGATTAAAACTTGACACCATTGTCTTCATTGTGAATGAATCATGCCACCTTCACATAAATAAATTAAGTTGATATGTTAGAAAATATGCAACATACGTTACAAACATTACAAACTGATACAGTGAAGATACTGAAAATAACCTTTGACACTTCAAGATGCTTCCAGATTAATGCAGCCAGTTAGTGGTTAGAGGAATGTGTCACTTCAGTTTCAGTTAAAACGATAATTTAGTGTTGAATACCCACCTAAAAACAATGGATACATTTATTATAATCATTTTGTGACCATAGTAACAACTCATATGCCTGCAATGTTGCAAAGCAAGATGGCTTTTGTTTGTCCTGTCTCTGCTTGTTTGTCAGATTTCATAACATGTGGTAAATGTGCAGTGTAATAATACTAATGATCTTCATAATCACTTATTTCTTAATGAACTCTTTGCAACACCAGATACAGTACATCTTTAAAAAACAACAAACAATACCCACATATTACTACTCTAACATTAAAGCCAGCAGGTCCATTATTACAGAGCTTAATCTTTAACACTCTGGACAGTTATCCTGTGGTCACTCCCACGGTCTGCAGTGCAAATGTCCATGTTATTTGGAAAGTGATAATCACATACATCATAGTTAATGTGTCAGTGTATATGGTTTTATACTATACACTTAAATTATAACAAAATCAAAAACTGGTTCACCTCAAATTAATTGTCCATCTGGTTTCATGAGACTTAAGTTGCAACTGATTCTTTACTTCACTTTTACTGTGACATCAGAATTAAGCTCATTTAACTTATTAAAGTTTGACTGATAAGTGTATTTCAGTTAAGTCCTCAAAGGTAAGTCTTTCCCTTTGGCAACCATCTTGGCAACGCCCTAAGGCAGTTATTTCAGGGCAAAGACTCAACTTCACTTTCACTGGTCACCGGGACCTTAAAACTGCATGTATTGAATCACCAGCCAAATCTGATAAAAAATGCTTTTGTTACTTTGCCCCAATTTATATTTTTTCAACAGGTTATACTTCTACTAGTTCAACTGTGTAGTTCCGTCAGTGCAACAATACAAATGGCTTGGTATCAGCTGTTGTATAGCAGACAATAGGGACTTTAAGCAGCAACGACTGAAGTGACGGCTACAGTGCCTCTATACATTCCAACTCGTTGCCGTAGTAATGGAAATCAAAGATCGCAAAGCAACATTTAATTCTAACAACAGCTACTTTACTTCTTCAGGAGACCGAGGTCACACTGAACATTACTACAATATGTCTCTTAAAATGACCTAAGAGCTTGTGATATTTGCTTTAGAGACAATTTAATATCAAATGAGGAGTTCGTATAGCCGTCTGTTACTTCAGCACCACGGACAGCGTCATGGTTTTTTCAATACACAGCATTGTTGTGGCTGGAGAGAGGATGGCAGGTTAACAACAGTTTGTGCATTTTGGTGTCTTTGTTTACGGAGGGGGGTAGCCCCCCCTCCCCCCAAGAAAAAAAAAAATTCTTATATGGTGTGTCTAGGCTAAAATATAATGCTATAATGTAGCCTTGTTTATTTTTGGTTTTCCTAAAATTTGCAACATTAATATTTTACAAATATGCACTTTTATGCAACACACAGGAAAATCATCCAGATCGTTTTGTGTCTTCTTTTCAGGCTAATTATTAGATTCAGTCTTTCACTAATTTTTGTAATAATAACCCTAGCCCTAATAACATACACTGTAGTGATCCTAACTTATGGAAGTGTTCTCATAGAGTGAAAATCACATCTTCAGTGATTTCAACTTTTGCAATAAATAAAAACTTTGGAATCTTTGGAGTCTTGTGGAATATTGTACATTTCTCACTACTGTCTAAAATGTGTATAGTCCCAAGAAATCTTTAGGTCGACAGCTGAGCTAAGAAGAACAACTGTAGGTTACCAGCTCCCAAACCATCTCCACTGTTGTTTTACATCAGCTCTGACATAACAAATAAAAGCTGGAACATTTCCAAGACTTATACCTTAAAATTCATTTGCAGACACTGCACAGTGTTTTTCCTGCAAAGAGTAAATAATCACGTTTTTGTGCAGTAGTGACAATTCATCATAACCTAAACCACAGCCCCCCCCCCACACACACACACACACCTCTCTGCTACCTTCAATCACTTTCCCGTCATCTGCAGCTCTAACAAAAACAAGTCATGCTCCTTAACAGTGAGCTGTTTCAGATTTAACTTGCAGTCTTTAGCAGACCTCTCCCAGGAGAAGCCTCTTATTGTGTAACAGGCTGTCTGCCCGTCACAGTGCTGCGTGTAGGTGTAAAACGCTGCGGCATAGGCCCACTTCCATATATACGACCAACATCTCAGTGTAGACGAAGAGAAATCTTCTTTTCTTTCTCTTTGTTCATTAGCATTGTGATGCATGATGTGCGCTGCTTGACTGAAGTGCTCAAATGAAGCACGTGTGCAAAATATTCCACCGAGGCTTTTTTCAAAAGCACAAAATAGGCTTCGACAACGCCGCTCCTCGCCGAGGAGATGTGCCCAGACCTCAAACAAAGCCCTAACAATGCAATCAAAACACCATTGCTTGCTTCAAAGCCAGCTGGTATAAAATGCCTCATTGCCTCTATGCCTGTAAGTCCTGTCTAAATATGTGCCGCCACATTTGCCCCCTCCTTTTTTTTTCTTTCACCCTGCATCTCATGGATCTCCTCTCTTTCACACAAATCTTATTCACAGTTTGCATTCAGTGATCTGAAGGAAGATAAATAGAATATTTGGCTCCTCGTCAAAGCTGTGGGGCCGAGCGAGCTGCAGCAGTGCTGCTGCCACTGCTACCGCTGCGCCTGTGATTTGTCACCATTTCACAGCAGCAAGGGCAGCTATTTGGGTGAAATTATGGGGCTATTGATTGCAGAAAGAGAGCAGTTTTACTGAGAGCACCAGAGCAGGACCAGAGGCAGGCTGGAGGAGTACTCCCACTTCATTAGCTTATAGTGTGTTAGCTACCTGTCTCATCTAGCCTGCTCTCTTCTTCCCCCTTCTTTTTACTTGCATCCATCTTTTCATTTCTTTACCCTCTCTACCACCTCTCATTTCTATCGGAGTTTCACATAAGCATTATTCCTGCCTTCATTTGCTAAAACACCTCCTTTTTCTTTCTCTTGAAAAGCCATTATGATTCATCTGAGCCTGGAGACATCAGCTGTGTCTGTCTCATTTCTCTCTCTGTTGCTCTCATCTCTGCCTCCTTTTCTTTATCTCTCTTCTTTTACTGAAAACTTTAAAGCTGTGATTTGTGCATCATTGCCAAAAAGCTTCTCTTATTAAATTCATCCTCTTTTCAGTTGTTCTCTTATTCTTTTGTCAAAGGACACAATTTTTGAGTCATGCCTCAAGGTATAAGCTAAATCGTGGGGACACACACTGATGAAGACCCTCACACCAAGCCAAACACTGGCGTTTATTGCTCCCATATTTTTTTAGAAAGTGTTCCAACCCAATCACAGCGTGTGGTGTTTTCTGTGATGGACTGGAGGACTGCTTAGGGCAGCAGGGAAGCAGTCAGACAGACATTCTCCGTCAGTGTCAGATGCTGAAACCCAATTGTCTGTATCCTCCAGATATTGCATAACATGCAGCGAGAGAGCTGGAGCAGCCACAGTAATTAGCCCATTAACCCTAATGTGTCTAAATCATCTGGACAGGGAAATGGCTTAATGTAGAGCACAAGCAGACATTCCACTTTACAGGACCTGCTCCAACCTGCAGACACACATTATGACAGACATAAACCAACCTTTACTTTATGTGAACTAAGATTATTCCTCTACATTCACCAGAGCTGAATAATAATTTGTTGGGAAGTTGATTAGCTCATTTGCAAAGGTTTTACAGTATAAGATGGAATAATTCTTTTTTTGTAATTGACAAAAAAAACACATGGAGAGACACAAAACCAACAATGTGTTCAATTCAAGACTTCCCTACCCTGTCTGTGACAAACGTCATTCAGACAGGAAGAAATAGGGCATTTGTTCGGGACTATTTTCAGCTGTAGACATTTGGTGTTTCTAGTTCGCAGCAGGACGGTGTGTGTGGCGCTGAATCAAAATAAACGACAGTGTGTGTGTTCATGGTGCTGAAGGAACATGTCACTCAGTACAATGGTGTGGTTTATTGATCATAGATATACTGTACTTAGATCAACTGACAATACATTTTAGTTGGATCAAGTCATTGCTGGTTTTTGCGTCATGTCTGTCTCTTTGTTTGGACTCTTTACGTTTGGATGTTTGTTTATTTCCTGTTTTAATTTGGAATTTCTTTCCTTAGGTGTCCACTGTTGTTTTACTTCCTGTCTTTGTCTTGTTTTTCCTCCAGTGTGATTGTCTGGCCTGCCCCAATGTGTTACACCTGTGTCTTGTTACCCCTTGTTCAGTCTCTGTGCTCCCAGTTCTTCATTTGGCTCCATAAGTCCTAAAGGGGCTTTTTGTAAGTTTTCTCTGCTACCAAACGAGGTTTCTTGTTGGGAGATTCAGCGATTGTTGCATTTACAAGACACAGTTACAATATGTCCTCTGAACAGCTACGTCTTCATTGCAGATTGGAGGCTACAGTGAGTCAATATCGGACAGAGACAAGATGGTCCAGGACTAGCTGGTTAGCATGCTAACTTCAGTGGAAGAAAAACTGCTGTTCATCCTAGTCTTTTTGACTTTGAGGCTTCATTGAAAGGTACAATTGACTGTCGTCTGCATAACAAGTGAGTGTGAGAGTGCTTCCTATTAATGCGTAAAGGAAGCAGATATAAGGTGAATACAATTGGTCCAAGCACAGAACCCTGTCGAACTCCGTGAACATGTACAAACTGAAATCAATCTGATAAATAGGACTTAAACCAGCGTAGTGCAGTTCCTTTAATGCTAATTTAACATTCCAGTTACTATAACATTCTGTAATAGGATGTTGTGGTCAATTGTATCACATGCAACACTAATACTTAACAAGACAAGTACAGAGCCAAGCCCTGTCTGGTGCTGTAGAAAGTCATTTGCACCAGTGCTGTCTCTGTGCTATGATGCTGAAATAAACTATTGTTCTGTAGAAAGTCTGTAGAAAGTAGTGACAACTGCTTTCTCAAGGATCTTGGAGATAGAGAAGGTTAAATATTGGTAATAGTTGGCTAATACACCTGGATCAAGAGTAGGCTTTTTAAGAAGAGGTTTAATAATGGCTACTTTAAAGGACTGTGGTACACATTCATTCATTCATTTTCTACCGCTTATCCTCTAGTAGGGTCGCGGGGGGGCTGGAGCCTATCCCAGCATCCTTTCGGGCGAGAGGCGGGGTACACCCTGGACAGGTCACCAGTCCATCGCAGGGCACACAGAGACAGACAACCATTCAGTCTCACAGTCATACCTATGGTCAATTTAGAGTAACCAATCAGCCTAGTCCCCATTTGCATGTCTTTGGACTGTCTGTGGTACACATCCTGTTAATAAAGAAAGATTGATCATATCTAGTAAATAAGTGCTAATTAAGGGTAAAACCTGATTAAGCAGCCTAGTTGGGATCGGTTGATGGTTTAGATGATAGTTGATGGAGGCTGATTGGAGAAAGACTAAATATGTATCAGGTTTACTGCTGTTTCTAAGCATCCGGTGTTTGAGGATAAATCGCTGCTGTTTGAGGGCAGAACGTCGTGAATTTTGTCTCTAATAGTTAGAATTTTATCATTGAAGAAGCTCATGAAGTCATTACCACTGAGAGCTGTAGGAATACATGGATCAATAGAGCTGTGACTCAGTCAGCCTGGATACAGAGCTGAAGAGAAACCAGGGATTGTTTTTATTTTCCTTTATTATGATGAATAATTGGCTGCTCTGGCATCACAGGGCCTTCCTGTATGTTTGAAGACTTCTTGCCAGACTAAGCGGGATTCTACCAGTTTGGTGTGGTTTGGGAGTTAAACCGTGGAGCTAACCTCCTTTGTTTGATCATTTTGATTTTTAGAGGGGAAATGGAGTCAACTTAAACTTTCTGTTTAATTGTCAGATAGAAAAAATAAAAGATGCAAAGAGAACTTAAACAAAATGTGATTTTAGGCCTGGGACTTAAAGGAACAGGTAATTTATCAATCAGCAATACCAAACATCTGCTGGCTCTAGTCTTCAAATGTGAGGATTTGCATCTTTTATTGGTCTTATATACATTTAGAATGAATCTTTTTGGTCTTTTGTTTTGTAATTTAAAGTTGCGAACCAGCAGTGGACATATTTGACTTATTTCATAGATTATAAACTACTTGAGTAATCAGATAAATAACAGATTAACCCATTAAGACCTGAGTCTCCCTCTAAAGCCTCAGCACTGTTTGAAAACAGCCTCCTAAAACCTGAAGGTTTTCTGAAAATCTTGACATTCACCAAAACCTTTATTACTAAGCTGCTGACGCAGATAGGAAAATAAAATAAAAACCATTGTGAGCTTGAACCTTTGAGTTCTATTGTAAATCATGGGTGCCTTGGAAATTGTATATGGCTGGAAGAAGCAAGCATATTTGTTAACATTCTCGGTTCAGTTCAAAGTTTTTTTAATGTTTATTGATTTTTTTTTACTATTGATGTACATAAGGGTAAAAGCAATCATTTACAATAAAAGTCAAAAAGGTTTTTAGTTCAAGTCTCTATTATCTGCTTCAAAGGCTGAGAAATTAATGTTTTAGAGACAGCATTGCTTCAGATTGCTTAGATAGATAGTTCTGTAATACTGGCTCGCTGATCTTCCTCCTCCTCCTCCTCCTCCTTCTCCTCCTCCTTCTCCTCCTCCGACATGCCTCTCGCCCTGAGCCTCGACTAGCTGGTTAGCAGATTAGCAGGTTGAAGTCAGTGTCTGAATCTTCTAAGTCATGTTTTTATCCAGGTAACTGCTGTAATCGGCTTCAATATTGCTCCCTTTGGTCAGGTCATCAGCCATTCTCCAAACTGTGACATTAAAAACGTTTTTACAGGTAAAAGGCAAACGAAATACATTTCCTATAATGGATTTCACCTTCCTGACCCAAATTCTAATCACAATGGATTTCATCGATCACATCTTAAAAATGACAAAATGATATACTATGCATGTACGTCTCATTTGGTTTTAACAAATTAAGGCATAGTCTAAGTTTATCTGTGAAGTAAAACTATAGCTAGTCTTATTTCACTGAGATGTTTCTACAGCCAGATCACTGAGGCTGTTCTCAAAGTTAACTGTTGATTTAAAAGCATCTACAGAGAAAAGACTGACGAGCTTTGGCCTGAAGTAGATGGAATTTAACATCTGATGTTATCTAACAGAAGGTATCTAACCCAATCACCCCTGTTAGTTAAATGATGTTATCAACTGTGAATTGCATATTGATCAGCACATCCACACTGATCAAGATGTAGAACGGGAAAAGGATGATAGTAAAACCTATTTTCCTTTAAGTATTATTGCACTAACAGACCCCCCCCACCCCACTCAACATCCCCGGCTTCTATTACATCCCCCTCTAGTAATATATCCACTACCACCCCTATCGCTCTCCTCTTAGTTGGGGTGTGTCCATCCATCTCAGCGTCTGGCAGGGCTCTTGGTGGCTAAAGGGGGCTTCCCATCGCATTCAGCAGCAGAGCTGTCCAGCCAGCACTCTCCCTCATTACCCCCATGCTTCTTCTTCCTGAAAATGCACTTTTAAAGCACCTTAATTGCATTGGGGAGATAACCCCGTGGGCGCAAGACAGGAAGCCTTGGCCATATAGAGCTTTAAGGGGCTGGATGGGTGGAGTGTGTGTGTGTGTGTGTGTGTGTGTGTGTGAGAGAGAGAGAGAGAGAGTGTTAGGATGAGAGGGTGGAGAGCTGAGGCTCTTTGCGTCAAATCAATGGCCCATCCAGAGGCTAATGCAGCTCTGGGCAACTCCTCAGGAAGCATTAAGACTATTAGTGCAGGCCTGGCAGGAACACACACACACTCACACACACAAACACACACAGACACACACACAGATGCGGTACACACACACTTTGCCTGTCTGTGATGGGCACACACTGATGCATTCACATTATCTGAAGATGCAGAGGAGCTGAAGCAATTTGGATGTCGGTCATAAATGCACTTGCAATATGTTTTCATGCTTGTTCTTGTGTTGTATCAGTGTGTGTGTGTGTGTGTGTGTGTGTCTCACAGTGGTTAATGGCTGGAAATGTGTGAATAGGCCTGATTTTTTTAAGCTTAGATGCTATAAAAAATCATATGGGGAGAAAACTTGTGGACTGTTAGTGCAGTGTTTCCCATACATTGATTTGTATAGACCACTACGTATTCATTTCTATTAATTTTTTTACAAATTCAAATGGGTAAAATCTTCATTTCATTGTACAGCTGTGCGCAGCGCATTGACTCGCTCAGCCCTTCCTTCTCTCGCTCACATAAACACACAAAGTCGCTAGGTGTGTGTGCTTAGACTGGGCTAAACTGTAGACTGTAAATAAAGATGGATGTAGCCTCTGTGACATCACCCACAGGTTTCTGAAGAGTGATTTTGAAGCTCTGCGTGAGCTGCTCCACTGTTGCCATTTTGGCAGTACCTGACCCCACCCCTGACTCCCAGCTAATCCAAAAATGGACAAAGAGGTGGGGTGTGTGTGTAGCCGAGACTTCGGTGCATGCCAGTTTGTGGCAAGCATATGCTCAACTCTCTCAAGACCAAAACTGTTTTTGTACCAGGATGTAAACATGTTTATTTCTGCTGTAAAGTTGGACATTTTAACATGGGAGTCTATGGGGATTGACTCACTGTTGGAGCCAGAGTAGTCATTAGAGGAACTGCAGTTTTTGGTTCTTCAGTGTTGGCTTCATTTTTCATCCTCAGAGGTTGAGGCTTTGGCTAAACCCTTACTGACCCAAGTTGGTGAAAGTTGTTATTTGTCGGGAACAGCGTGAGGTAATGGATCTATGTATATTGTTCAGTTGTTCATTAATCACATATTACTTGTCAATTAAAATATTTGCAGTGGAGCATCTTATTCAAGAGTATTATTTAATAATTAAGAAAGACCCCATCAGCTACAGCCACAAACTAATTCTGCCGGCGACACTTGTGAATTTTATAGTGAGAACTGGTAATTGAGAATGGACTGTACATCAGTAAATACAGCACCACGTTTTAATTTTAGTGTTTTTTCTTCCTTTATTGGATCTTCCTGTAATAAAATTCTGTAGATCTGAGTTGATGACACAGACTTTTAGGACTTTAATTAGCATATTAGAATTTCAGATGCAACAAGAGCAGAATTTAATGGGGCTATTTGTAAGTCTCAGTCGCCAAACATGGTTTTTTGCTGGGAGTGGGTGGTGGTGATTGTTGCTTCATATGAGCTTCTGTCACCTCTGGAGACAGCTGTTGGTGAGTAAAGGAATGAAGTTTGATGCTGAACTCACATTTCCTATAGACTGGTAAGTAAACAGTGGTTAATGCTAACATCAGCTATGTAGCAATAGCAAAAATTACAAATAGCTCCTTTAATGTCTTTCAGCTCATTGTTTTGGTTTCATGGCCTCAAATGTACTGTTATGGTTCACTCTCACTGTTCTCATGAGCATCATTTCCAGATGCAGCACCAATCAGCTTTTCCACACAAAAAGCTCTGATAAACCTCATGTACTCCCTGCCCAGCGCCAACGAACAGACACACATAGTTAGCGACTACCTGGTATATTTCTCAGGAGTTAGCAGAGACCAAAAATAGCTTTAAAAAAAAAGGGTGAATATCAAGTGCATTCATCAGACCACCGAAAATACAATTTCAAATGAATCGCTAATGTTGCTCTGTGTGTGTAAGTAAGTGTGTGTGCATTTAGCACTGCACTTCAGTAACACTGCTGCACTCATGATGGACAGTTGAAAAACAGAGATAACACCTTTTTTATTCAACACATTTGTCTTCCAAAACTTGGCACCTCCATTACCCACAGTACAGCTCAACTGACGACGGAGATTTGGGTGAGTTATAAAACTAGCAGCTATCGTAGCTTTGTGCCATTGGTCTCATGCTGAAATGAGAGCGGGATTCAGAGGTGTGGCAAGATGACGTCCTTCTACCCCCAGATTATTATTTTCATACTTGTATCATACTTTGATGTGTGAGTAAGTTCCCCTTTAAGGTTGTTGTTGGTGAGTACTGCCCCCAAGTGGCCAAAAACAAAAAAAGATTGGTGCAGCTTTAAGCTAGTTCTTATAAACCCAATGACCAAAAACCGGTACGCCTGGTTGCCAGACTCCTGCTGGTTTTGTGATGATTGTTACACAATAACATTATAAATATTTATTAATATTTTAATGAAATAATAATGTAATTGGACACCATGTAAAAATTTGAGAAAAATGTTTATCAGACATCTTCCTGTCTGACTCAATCCAGGTTCTTTATATGGTGCATGATGTTTCCAGGTATTCATATTAAATCGAATTCACAAATGCATTAACTGTAACCCTTTCTTAACCCTTGTTGTTTATTGTTTTTTGTAGTTTCCATGGTAATACCTACTGTTCCTCGGGTCCATATTATGTGCACATTGTTATAGACAGTTAGTGGAAATTATTCTCCCTCTCTCTCTCTCTCTGTGTGTGTGTGTGTGTGTGTGTGTGTGCTGGGTCAAACTGCAAAGTGTGGAGCACCATCATCATGTCTCCTTGTTTGTTGAGACTGGAAATTCTCACAGTCCAGTAAGCATCTCCCCAGATACCAGGATCCTGCCTGCAGTCTCAGGAGTGAATCATGTGTTGGTGTCTTAGCCAGTGCATGTGTCTGAAAATGTGTGTGTGTGTGTGTGCGTGTGTGTGTGTGTGTGTGTGTGTGTGTGTGTGTGGGTGTGTGTGTGTGTGTGTGTGTGTGTTGTATGTATGTGTGTGTGTGTGTGTGTGTGTGTGTGTGTGTGTGTGTGTGTGTGTGTGTGTGCTGGTGTGGGTGGGTGGGTGTTTCTCTCTCTCTCTCTGTTGGTGGTTTGTCGCCCCTCGTCTGCCTCATCACAGCTCAATACTTGCAGTGTCGGGGGTTGCGACATAGAAAACCATGCAGCTATTAAATATGGACACTGACTCACTGGCACAGCAAATTAATAAAGTCTGGAGAATGCACACACACACACACACACACACACACACACACACACACACACACACAGAGCTGAGGGTGCTCAGACATTGATGTCTGGAACTGCTGTTTCACTGCCAGTGGGTGAAACATCTTCCAGGTGAATGCATTTCCAGGTTTTTATTAAAGAAACTCTGTCAACAGGTCTGCTGGCGTTCTGTTTGTCCCTCTCTGGGAAGGTTAATTGTGCATGAACATTTTTTTCCTACAATGCCTTGCTGCACATTTGAACAGTCATATGTATTCACACCTGACTATGGTACAGCCAGCAGCAGACTGGAGTTCAGACATACATTTCTCTGCGGCAGAGCCGCTCTTGATGAAATTATTGCGATTACCAAATTTGGATGTAATGTTTTTGTCCTTCGTGGCAGTCCGACAGTGCACAAAAAATTTTGTGTTAGACCTCTAATGAAATTCAAGTGTTTAACCATGTTCAGATCCATATGATGTTTTTTTAATAAAAAACAGGATATATGATGGGTGAGTATTTCCACCTTGAGCTGCAGTATACCAATGACAGTCTCTTGAACAGATTCAGGGTTTCCTACATCAGCATGGATGTATTTTAAGTACAGGAAACGGTGCCTCCGCTCTGCCTTGCAGCCAATTTTTCCCAGTGGCCACTGGCAGTATTGGACCAAAAAATCCCCTGCGGCCCAAAAAGCATTTTTCCCATAGACCACAATAGCAAAAGGTAACAGTAGCAAGAGTAAAACTGTTGACAGGACACCTCCGACTGTAAACACAGTCAATTATTAATCTTTTTATTGTATATTTTTAAGCCATGGACTTTTAATCTTTGTAAAAGTTTTCAAAAGCCCAGAAAAGTTTTTTTTTTTCTGGATGACATCACTGCTGTGTACATGCACCCTACGCGCAGTCGAGTTTGTCTCAGGAACGAGGATGTTTGCAAGGTTAATGCAAACGTCGCATGGATGTACAGAAGTTTGTAGGAAAACAAATTCCCGACATAAAGGAGAGTCTTTGTTTTCACACATCAAGATATTTAGATTTTGTGATTTGCATGGCAGTTATTGGTCACTCATCAGCCTTTGTTCTCCAACGTAATTGTTTTTTAATCTATATATTGGCTGCGTAATGACTGGATTCACTGATATGACACTGTAATTTGGTAAGTCATTTACCTGATAGGTGATCATTCCTGTGATCTGTGTGCCAGCAGTGTCTCATCCTGACTGAAGTTCACCAGCCTGTCTTCCACTCACAACAACCACATTCATTTAGTTTATGGCTTAAACTGTCTCAGTGTGGTAAAGTTATAACTAACTTCACGTCCACTGGGTTGGTGGTGGTGGCTTGAGATGGTGCAACCTGCTCCGCTTCTCCCACCGGTCCCTGAGGGAAGGAACTGTCATGGACGTCCTCATCATCGTCTCTCTTACTCCCCAGGTCGTCATTGTGTTCAGTACACAATATGCTAAATGTTTAATGTCATTTATTATCATTTAAATTAAATCTTTCTTAAAAAAAATCCTTTTGATTTATTTGACTTCATTCAATCCAAACATCTGGGACAGTAATGTACTTAATGAAAATACCTGGGTTCTGTGACAGCTACAGTTGTGGACACTGAAATTCTGCAGTGTTGTGGAAATATTGTGTTAATAAGAGTCACACCATGCAGCCTGAAAGAATTTGTGTATGAAAAACTAATGATGATGATGTGAGTACAAGCTGCCTATAAACTCATCCAATAAAGACATTTATTAAAAAAGAAGAATTTTGCTGACTTACCTAATTCCATAGAGTTCTGATTTCCATTTTAGATGGAGAATGTTCCATGATGAACCCACATCACAGTTAGTGTCCTTCTGTCCACATATAGTTTACATAAGTGGTACAACAACAGGCTCATTAGTTTGGCTGTAACAAACTACATGTGGTTCAGTTTGGCAGAAAGCAGTCACAAATACCAGAGCTTCACTTTCACATTTTCTTTATTTATTTTACTTATACAATATGTTTTTTAACAGTGACTTAATGAATACATATATGTAAATACAAATAAAACTGAAAGGCTTCGGTGGATCAAAGTGGTGAGACGATGAAAAATAAATCATCATGGACAAAATATCAGTGTAAAAACCAAAATCAGCACATATTTATTTGATATGTTCCACTATAAATTCGTAAATGGTTTCTCAGGCAGAGATAGGAGGGAGAGGACAGTGTTGTACTGAAGGGTCGGCTTGTGGTAGTCGAATGGAAACGTAACATATAACTGTGGAGGATAGTAAAAATAGACAGAGGTCTAAGTAATGACACTGCAAATTATACATAACGATAGCACTGCGCAGCTTTAAAAAAAAGAAAGAAATAGACCGTGCTGTATGAATATGTTTTTATATATAAAAAGGTAAGAAAGTAAAAGCCCTCGTAATAATTTTATCTGAATCTGAATTGTAATTATCTGTCACATGCAGCATCAATTTCTTATTAAAAATGCACAAGACAGTTCAAGTACAAATAAATTAACTTTCAACACAAATTATCCATGACGATTGTAGATTTAACACCATCTTACTTTCCAGAACATTATCTTCATTGTTTGTTGCTGTTCTCATTTGTATAAATCCATGGTTTCAAGCCCCAAGCAAGTCCTGTAGAAGTCTTATTCCTCGTCCATGAAATTCACTAGCATAGCATTCACGAACGCGTAGCACCAGATCCAGAATGCTGTTTGTTCATCCTCATAGCCAGAGGCACGATGGGAGTTGACGCTACAGCGCATATTCAGTGGCCTGCATAACACGGAAGTAACCCGGAAGCCAGAAACTTTTTTGGTGTATGCGCCAGGCGAGCAATTTCTATAGAACTGAATGGGCGCCAATATCAATCCGGGATCCAGGATCTTATAATACATCCATGATACAAAGAGCCAGAGTTTGCATTAGCACAACCACTAACACTGTGTCAGCCACTGCCAGTTACAAGCTAACAAACAGAAACAGCTTGTGTTTTTATGACTTTAAACCTGCTACATGTTTTATTACTGTCAATTCTAATATACAACAAAAGACTAAACTTGATTTCCTTGTTAAACTTAAAAAAAAAAAAAAGTCACAGAGGCAACCAGCTCACCTGCTGTGGAGTCAGCAGGTGCTGTGGAGGTCTGCTCTGTAGTCAGGGGTTGCAGTGGATGTCATCAGAAAAGACCCCTCTACTTCCATCAGGAGAATCATGAGAAAGTCTTATCTTGACATCAAAGATCACTCCGACCCCTGGCAACAGTCAGCTTTGTACTTGAGACTTTCTTTTTCATTTTGTCTTATTCTTCAGTTTGCATATGTATAGTTTATGAACCCATATTTTGTTGACCAAATTTACGTAAGTTCAAATTTCAAAAATATGCATTGGTATAAAAGTTAAGAAATGTAACATTTTAGCACTAAAACCAAAAGCTACAGTAAACATGTGAAACACTTAGGGTGGTTCAAACAACTCCCACATCATTTGATCCAAACACTTGGTATTTATGGGAGTAAATTATAACTGGCAGAACAGTACCCACCTGCAGGCCCAGTCCGACACTCATGTCAGAGCTGTGTTTGGTCTGGAGGAGCAGCGAATAAAAGCAGACTGACCAGGGTTTTAATGATGGAGGACGTAGTAAGCAGCGGGTTTTGACTGGATAGTTTAACTTTGTTCATATTATGAAGTGACACCTGCTGCAGCATTCAGGAGTTCAGTTTTCTTTGCACTGATTTTAAATGTGTATTGATTAGTGTTAAATACAAAGTCAGTTACAGTCTTAGCTGCTGGAGGCCTCAGATTTCACAAGATGAGCTCCAACATCAGCATCATTTGAAAGCAAGTTAAGGGGTAAACCTCATAGAGCGCATACCATTAAGGGTTAGTCCTAACCGGAGTGGCATGGGCTTGAATCTGACCCAGATTTTTTTATTTATTTTTTTTTTTTGGGCCTTTTTATGCCTTTATTGACAGTACAGTAGAGAGAGACAGGAAATGGGGAGGCAGAGAGAGGGGGAATGACATGCAGTAAAGGGCCGTCCGATGCGGGACTCGAACCGGGGCAAACTGCAGTGAGGACTGTAGCCTCTGCATATGGGGTGGACTGAGCTACCAACTGAGCTACTCGATGCCCCGACCCATGGCCCTTTGCAGCATGTTATCCTGTTTGCTGTGCAAGCAATCCCACTAGATGTTCTTGGTGACCATTGTAATAATAATAATAAGAAGAAGAAGAAGAAGAATAGTTTATTCGTATCGGACTTTTCAGTACAAATAACAAAGTGCTTCACATGAGTCAAATACAAAACACCAAAACAAATCAAAGTGAAATGCAAATGAAATTAAAAAGACATCACACAATACATATTTTAATAAAAATGTGTCTGAAGAAGTGAGATAAAACAGGGAACTGACTCAGAGCCTGATCTCCTGTGGTAGATTGATTGAAACTTTAGGGGCCCTAATGGCAAAGGCCCCATCTCCTTTGGTTTTTAACCTAGACCTTGGAACAGCCAGAAGTGAACTACCAGAATATCTCAGACTGCAACCTGACTCAAATGGGAATAAAAACTCCGACATATAGGGAAGGGCCAGCCCAAACCTGGTCATTAAAAGAATTTTAAAATCAATCCTAAAATAAATGTGCAGCCAGTGTAGAGATTCTGACACCAATGATGTGGACACAATTTCTGGACTGGTTGAGTAGCCAAGCTGCAGTGTTCTGAACTAACTGTAGATGGTGGATTGATTTTTGACTGAGACAAGTGTGGAGACAGTTGCAGTAATCAAGGCAGGAGGAAACAAAAGTGTGGATCAGTTTCTCTAGATCTACAGCAGAAATAAAAGGCTTGTCCTTGGCTATGTTTCTCAAGTGATAAAAACATAATTGAACAACTTTCTTGTAAAACACAAATCTTGATCAAAGATTACTCCAAGATCTTTGGCTGAGTTTGTTAATTGACCTAAGTTTTAGCCAAAGATTTGAATTCTTTTAGTGTAGCGGCTTTGTACTCTCCCTTTTTCGTTGTGTAATTTACGAGCTGAAGATGACCATCACAGTCGGCACTTTGTCGTTTATTTCGGGCCTGGCAGAGGGATCAACAACACAGTCATAACCGGTTTTCCTCTCACACACACACACATACCCGTCAGGGGAACAGCGAGGTCCAACTGTTGCAATTAGTTTCAGAATGTACATAAAATAACACATAAAGCATACCTGGCAGAGGGATCAACAACACAGTCATAACCCGGTTTTCCTCTCACACACACACATACCCATCTGAAAAATGTAAAATGAAAAGAAAGTGCAGATTAGCTAACCATGTGTAGCACTAGCCATTTTGTAAACACAAATAAAAGAAAAACACCGTCAACTTTTTATGCAAAAGGACGTGCTCGACCGTTCAGGAGCTATATGTTTAAAATAATACTTAAACCACCCCTTAGTATTGGAAACTTAAGTAATTAATATGACAATTGCGGAGCTCATAGCTCATGCACCTACCAGGGGAACAACAAGGTCCAACTGTGGCTATCCCCCCCGGGGTGCACGACCCTAAGCCACAGGGGTGCTGCATTTAATGACCATTGGACAAACAAATTTACGTGTTGTGAGATGAGTTTTTTTTTTATGGCAAGTGGAATCACCTACTTCGTAACTCCGTAGCAGGTGGACCAAGTACAATGACCTCTGATTTTGTATGATTTAATTGTAAGAAATTGTCTGATATTCAGTATTTTATTTCAGTAAGACAGTTGTTTAGGGTTGCTATGTTGGACTGGTCACCGAGTCTGATTGGTAGGTAAAGTTGTGTGTCATCAGCGTAGCAGTGAAAATTAACATTGAATTTATGGATGTTGCCGCCGCGCTGGAGCATATAAATGGAATAAAAATTGGACCCAGGATTAAACCTTGGTGGACACCATAGGGTGAGTTAGTGGAGGATGAGACTGAGCCAGCCATCAACACAGAGAAACATCTATTAAATAGATAGGACCTTAACCAGTTTAAAGCCACACCACTGATTCCTACCCACTTCTCCAGTCTGTTGATTAGTATGTTGTGATCTACTGTGTCGGAAGCAGCGCTGAGGTCTAACAGAACTAAAATCACCCGCACCATCAGCCAGTAAAGAATCATTCTAAAGCTTAAGAAGAATCGTCTCAGTACTGTGGAATGATCAGAAGCCAGACTGGAATATTTAAAATAGATTATTATTTGTTAGGTGTGCTAGTAACTGCTTGAACACAACTTTTTCTAGGATTTTAGAAAAAAATGTTTAGAGACAGATCTGTAGTTCTCCAGAGTGGTGGGATCCAAGTTGGGTTTTTTAAGGAGAGGTTCAATAAGGCCAGTTTTAAAATAGGCAGGGACAGAGCCAGAGGTCAAAGAGCTATTAACAATTGATAAAAATAGAAGGACCAATAGCAGGCATAGTCTCCTTCAGTGGTCTTGTAGGGACCTCATCCAAAGGGCAACATGAAGACTTAATTTGTTTAACCCTCTCAGTGAGTTTGAACAAAGTATTTTGTTTATTATTATATCTTCTGCTCACCTAACTAGTCCCGCCCCGATCGTTGTAGAAACTGCATTCGAATGCTTGATCGGGAGATTCCAGACATTACTTTTCTCAATGATGTGTAATTGTTTCCATAGAAATTAATGGATGGAATGTTCAGAGGCAAGAGTGATTGACATCACACAGACACTGGGGAGAAGCTGTTCAACTCCTCTGAAAAATATCTGTATAACTCATCCTCACAGCCACAAATTTCACTCTTCACACATCATTTACTCCCACATCATAGACAAATATGTCCTCTTTCACACAATGTGACTACCAAAGCACAGACACTTGAACTATGAGCTCCAAAGTGGCAGGAGGACCATTCAGCTGCCCTGTTGACTCCAATGTTAACTGAGACTGGAAAATCAGAGGGAAAACTGGAAGTGGGCCATTTTTGAAATCTTTGTACCTCCCATATTTTTGACACCACAAATAAATACTTTATATCACTGTGTTCAGCAGAGTCTCCTCTCTCACATTATATAACACTTGAGTGATAGGAGTTAAAGTCTCTGACTGGTAAGCATGAATGCAGTTGGGCCAAACAGCTGATTCAAATCAGCTGATGAGATTCTGAGGTGTTTATCACACTTTACTGACATTTCTGTCAAAGTGCTGCTACAGACTCTTCGTGCACACCACGTACAAGACACATGGATTTACACGCATTGCAACAGTTTTCACTGGAAATATGTTTCAGAACAGTTTTAGTCAGGAAGTTCATTTCTAGTTGACTCAATACACACAGACAGTCATGTTTCAGAGGACATTACATTGACTTGCATTCATTTGTGTGATACATACAAACACACAAATACAAATACACACACACACACACACACACACACACACTGCTATTTCGCTAGAATTCAGACTCCACTTGAAAAGGTTTTCACAATATAAACAAAAATAAAAGATGGTGATGTGAGGATATATAATATGTCATTTAAAGCATTTTTTAGTAGCAAGCAACAAAGTTTAGTGTCAGCTCTTCCAGAAGACATCACAGCTTCTTCAGAAATGGCATTGTCTAGTGTAATTTGATAATTACAAAAATATTGATTGATTAAAGAATATCGAAAAAAAAAACAAAAAAAAAAACAGCATGTGCAGTTTATTTGTAATTGGGGATGTAAACTAAAATGTGACCGCCTGTCCTCAGTGGTACAACCCTGTCTGGTTGCCAGGCACAACTGAGGGACTGTCCTTCAGGTGAAACAGTTTGGACACTCTACCTCCTGCTTCGGACACAGTTGTTGGGAAGAAAAAAAAAATTGTTAACGGACTCTCACCAGCCTCTGTGATTTCTTCCTCTCTCCCTTGCTGCTGCCTCGCTGCCTCTTCCTCTACCTGCATATCTTTCTCCACACCCACCTGTCTTCCTGTCTGTCTGTCACCAGCCAACATCCTTGCTTTCAGCAGGGACTCCCTTGGTTGCTATGGAAACCCAACCCAGGGGCTCTGAGTGTGCCTCACCTGAGTGGTTCCAGACTGACAGATGTACAGACGGACAGAGAGACAGACACGCTGTGGGCAGGTGTGTATCATCATCAGCGCTATCACCGCCGTGAAGATATCACCATGGAGACCTGCGTGTACGGGGGTGTGTCGCTGTGGGTGCTGCCTCGCCTGGCAGATGCTGGAGTGGGTGACTACACACCTCCCTACCTATACAATATCATCGCCATCATGTATTATGGATCCCCCCCCCCCTCCCAGTTTGCCGCTCCCCTGCTGTCGATCGTAGCCGCAGAGTATTTTTAGGTGTGTATTTCTGTTTTCTTCACATAACTTGACACAGCCAGCTTCACATTGATTTTGGCATGCTAGATCTCTCCCGCTCTTTCTCTGTCTTCTCCACACCTCCGTCTGCCTCTTTTCAACGTTCCCTCTCCGTTTCTGCTCCTTAGATTTTCCCTCCATCTGTTTCCCTCAGCTACTATCCCTGTCCTCTCTATTCATTCTCTCCGCTCCTGGCACTTTGCAGTCTTTCCAGCGCTCTTCCTTTTCTTCTATTCATCTCTCTCCTTCCTCCGCTTTCATATTCCCTGTGCCATGTCACAGCAGCTGAGGCCTGCCATGAGCAGAATATGTGGGTACCTGTGTGTGCGTGTGCGTGTGTGTGTGTGTGTGTGTGTGTGTGTGTACAATAGGACCAGCAGTCCTGTGGGGTGGGAGGCACAAACAACGTCCACCGGGCAACAAACAGTATTTTTCCACTGATGCTAAAACACACCACCATTTGGAGAAGAAAGAACGGATGTGGAGGGTGGGGGTGGTGAGAGAAGGTAAGAAAATGAAAAGAAGATAGGGGGGCTTGGATGGTGTTAAAAATACTTCTCTGTTCCAGATGCTTTTTATGCTTCTCTTAATTCTTGTGTCGCATGTTTCTGTGTTCAGGTTCTTACAGGCATCTATGGTTCTTTTCAGATGGTAAAATTTCACCCAGCGTGGTCTCTGGATAGTTCAGTCTCTTTTCATGCTGCAGAAGTCAGCACAGGACCACAGACTACAGCTGTGTTCATACCTGGGCATGTTGGGGTTAAAGGAAAAATCCATTCAGCAATACTTGAACTACAAATTTCAAGAGATCAAGAGATATTGTGTCCACAAGAATGGGACAAATGGACAGACAACCTGAGAACAATATGTCAATATGCTGTCGCCGGCGCGGAGGCATAAAAATATCCAGGCTTTAATAGTTCAGCATCTTTACAGAACACACACCAAACTATAAGAGCAACGTTTAAAAAAGCATATAAAATAAGGAATCGTTCAGGAATCGTAATCAAGGTAAACGTTTGTAGCTGTGATATTGATTTGAAGTCATATCATCCAAACCTCACACATATTCAAGGAGAAATCCATGAAGAGGGGATACAGCTCCTCCGACAGACTAGAACACTGCAGCATCTCTGGCTCAAATGACTGAAGAACAAAAGCAACCGAGTAAATTCAAATGATCTCCTTTGTCTCAGTTGTGCACTAATTTTAACTTTATGTTTGGAGGATATTCGCATTAGACAAGATCAAGCATGTTCTTTAAAATACTTTAAAATACTTTAAAATTTGACATGTTGCTGCTCTTTCTAATGATCTAAGTCTTAATATTGAATTCTGCAAAGGTGTTGTCAAAGATAAATTTCAACTACAGGGGACAATAAAGTTGTGTGGTGCATGTAATAAAGTTACATGATTTTTAAAATGTGAAGTCAATGGTTACAAATGCCAGCTGGAAAAAAGAGGAAAGAAAGTGTGATTTGAGGAGTGGTGCTTCAGACAGGGTTTAAAAAATTAACAAGCAATAACAAGCATATCTTTCAGTATGAAAGGAAAACATTTTTGCAAACTGTCGTCAAAGGTTTCTACAGAGCCTGGCACGTGTCAACAAGTAGACTTTGTTCATTTTAAATTAAAGTTTTGGAGCAAACAATAGTGTTCAGACCCAGAAACAGGCCTCTCATAGTAGAAAAGAGGCTGTTCATTAGTTTCTTTGGGCTGGTTGGACCGGAGCCCGGGACAGGCAGGAGGACAGGTAACTGGACCAGGAGCGATGGTTGACGCTGTGTACAGGAAGCAGGACACAAACACAGAGAGAAGGGGACACAAGGGGACGATGGAGAGGTAAAGTAGGTGAACTAACAGAGGTGCAGTTGACAGCCATGCTAGCAGCTCTGTGAGGCTGAACCACATTAAATGAGCATCAATCATATTACAAACAAAGACGATGTAAATATGACATTTATGTTTGGTTCATGTATTAATCTGAAGAAGGTTACGCTCTCCTCACTGGTCTCCTCATGACTCTGTTTTTGATGATACAACCACATTTCCAGTTCATCCAAGTACAACATCCTTTTTTTTTGTTTCCACTCCAGGTGGATGGAGGCTTAAAAAACTTAAAGCCTAGGAACCATCAATGTCTATACAACATTTTAAACCAATCCATGTTGTAGATGTTGAGATTACCTGCTCATGGCAGTGGAGGGATAGAGGGGCTAAAGTCGTATGTTGTGCTCCTTTGATATGGACATGCTCCGCTCTGTCACATATATGTGGTATACAGTGCAAATGTATGTATAATATGTTAACAAATTGACTGTTGACTGACAGTTTATGCAACCAGAACTGACCTGTACTACTGAGAAAAACTTCCAACATGGCATCACAGCTCTATAAAAACAAGTATGGACGGGATAGGACAACTGTACTGAACGCACTGACATACACAGTAGATGTTACTTTGAAACAATGAATGCAGTTTTTGTAGTCATCTCAACACCAAAATGCTCAGTTTGGGAAATGTACAGGACACTCATGAGGAAGTAGACAAAGCTAGTTGAAGGAAAATACCAAACATAAATAACAAAACTATATCATGAATGTAATGCATTAAACACCCGATTGATTTTTTTTCAATTAAACCAGTTACACATGACAGTTTGTTAAATCCAGGGTCTATTCTGCTGAAAACATTCAGTCTGTAACTTTTCTCACATATTAGCTGTCGCCCGTCCAGCCTGCCGTTTGCCGTCTCTGTTTACATCCAACAAATCACGTCTCACCACACATTCTGTAAAGCAGCTGCCTGAATCTAAAACTGTAAAACCACTAACTGTCATCTCGCTGGTGCTGTCTGTGTGTCCACTGACACCACAATACCTTTGTGCCGCCGAACAAGATGGGGGCTCGAGAGAAACGATTGCGCTCCATCAGTCATCTTGGCAGGAAGAAGATCTCCAGTCTTCTCACCACCAGCTTGGACTCCATCAGGAGACTTGAGCTGTCATTTATTAAAGTCTCTGACTGCGAAAACCTTTCCTGTAAAACTGTCTCTCAGAAACTTCAATCATGTGATAAATGCTTGACATCCATCGCTCACTCATATTCTGACTAAACCACAGTAGTGTATTCAGTGTTTACAGATTCATTTTTCTCCTTTCCTAAAACCACTAGAGACACCTTGATAGACTAAAGTTCGTTGAGAAAAAAAAATGCCCCTCCATAATTCCATAACTTAGTTACTGCAGATGCCAACTGAACATTTCCTGCTGTTGATGCTTCACATTAAAAACTCTCCACTGGTGAACCGGTGTGATGTATCTATATCTCTGCAACCAGCAGCCTGGAGTCTTTGCTGGTTGGTAACATGTGGGTAACATTAGTTTTGCTATGTTTCACAGAGCCAATAGATCAGTATTATTTTGTCCTGTTTGCTAATGTTTGTGATAGCTAGCCTAGATTTGACCAATTCCAGTTCAGTGGTCAGTATTGATTAATATTATTTTATATTAAAAATGTCCAATGTGTTTATCTATGAAATTAAAAATGGGACGGTCCTGGTCTCATGTATGTGTGTTTTATTGTGATAAACTATGGTGAGGGACAACTGACAAAACTACGAATCCCTGCCTTGAAGCAGTCATGAAATGTGATTGTCTATCCATTCCTCGATTATTTATATTCCTTTAATCAAAAGAAACAAAAGCATTTTTCATAAAGGTATTCCAGGTTGTGAATATTGTCATGTGAAGTCTATTGCAGACAGTTGGGCAACTTCTTCATCACTTCTTCCAACATAAAAAAATTCTATTTTGGCTGGGGGGTTTTGGGTATGTTTTGTTTTTGTTAGTTTACTGCCTGATTATGAACTCCTAACCAATGAGTGAACCAGCTAACCTCTTCTCTGCCTAGAGACGACAAAACAAAAGAAGAAAAATGTGATTGGATAACTCCATTTTGATGATATTCGCTTAATTTCTGAAGCAGCTATTAGCTAGCAGCCAGCTCCCTGTGTTGGTCAAAACAAGCGCAACGCTAGACGTCTGTTTTTAATTCACATCTTAAAAATGGGGACATTTTCAGGGGCAGCTTCCCGTTACTGGTGGCATGTCCCCCAACATTCGTAAACAAGAAGCAGAAGGCTGCAGGGTGTTGCAGAGTCATTGAGGTTTCATACAGTAGGAGAAACAGTACTGTGTGACAGTTTGCCACTGACAGGACACACCATGAACTGAACGTGATCCCATTTGCATGAAATGGATGAAACCTGATACAAAGCGACATGGCAGCTCAGCTGTCCTGCTGCTTTCTCCCGTGGGTCGATGCAGAGACGAGACCAGAAACTCCTGCATGTGAATTTCAATGCTTTTAAACAGAACTGAAAGTAGCAGCGTGCCACAAAGTCAAAGCTTAAGACAAGAGACAGGTTTGTGTGAATGTGTGTGTTTGTGTTATTGTGTGTATGTGTGTGTGTGTGTGTGTGTTATTGTCTGTGTGTGTGTGTGTTTGTGTGTGTGTGTGCGCGCGCCTGGCAAACTAATTCATTAATCTGGTTGACAGTTCTCTGTGAACTTGGCAGTACTGTCGGTGGTGAGGAATTACAATGAGACAAACTAGGTGTTGTTCAGCAGAGACGTGATGCACCTCTGACATCCTGACGCCATCAGAGGCGTTTAAAAAGGGCAAGATTGTGTTTTGGAGGAAACGAGGGGAGACAAACATGAAAAGAAACTAAAAGAACAGCAAAGAAAAAACACCAGAGAAGACCGGACAAATCTTAACAAATAAAATAATCTGTCCATCCATCCATTACCTGTCCTGCCTATCCTTTTGAGAGTCACAGGGGGCTGGACCTAATCCCAGCTGACACAGGGGCACAGAGGCAGGGTATACCTTGGCTGATACATAGAGACATTCACCATTCATGCTCACGTTCACACACACAGGCAATTTAGAGTCACCAGTCAACCTGCATGTCTTTGGACAGTGGGAGGCAGCATGTAATTTTTTCGCTTGTTTCCCATCATGCTTTCTACTTTTCAGTTATTTTTTTCCCATCCCCAGTAGGCGCGCCTCCCCAGCCAGTGATTGGCCAGCTTGGCACTCCCAAATATAAAGAAAAAATAAAGAAAAAAGGAAAGTTGTTATGACTTAAAGGTTAATTTCATCATTTGTGTTCATATAAATAAAAGTGAATGAAGAAAATAAATAAATAACCACAAAAAGATAAAGGGAAAGAGATAAATAATAGAACCTAAGTAGTTGAGTGACTATATAATATGAACTATTGGTCAGTATATGCTTTTTTTTCTTCCCCCCTCCCTGCGCTCTCCTCCATCCTTTTCCCTCTCTCTTCCTTTTTTTCCTTTTCCCCTTTTTCCCCCTTCCCCCGGTTTTTTTCCTATTGTAATGAATATTTGTGATGAAACCACAGTGGTCACTCTGTAGTTCACTTTCAATTCTGTGAAACTTTTTAGTGTCTTTCTGCTCATTGTTTTGATATTTACGGCCTGAAACTGTTTTGGTTCAGTCTTACCAACTGACCGTGTACTGATTGAGACTCTAACCGATCTAACGAGGTACAGCCTGTCTATATTGACAAAAGTTTAAGCATTCACTCCTTCAAAATACATTTAGAACCTTCAGTGGCGGGTCAGTGGATTTTTTTATAACATTAACACAACAGACAGACTTTCTGCTCTCTGTGAGCTCAGTGTCAGCCTGAAAAAATATTGCATATGCAAAGACCCTAGGTTTTCGGTAATGTCACTTTGCTACCAAAAGCACAGGCATTGCAGCCAAATGTATAGCCAATTTATTTGAAATGTCCGACTTCTAAACGAACAAAGGCAAAGACATGTCACGTGTCGCGTGTAAACAGCTCACAAAGTAGAAACTGCGTTTGGCATTTGGCAAGGAAACATCAGAATAAAGCCAGTATATTGTTTCTCTGCAAGTGGCATTCATTTTTAAACAATTTATTATTTTTGTCAGACGGAGCATTTTGTAACTATGCAAATGATTTTTTAAAAGAATATTGAAGCAGTTTGTATTTTGTGTAATTGCATTTCCACACAGATCCATTCCTAAATGTTGAGATGAGTTAAATTGATATTCTGTTTATTACACTTATTTTTTGAGTCACTCTCATCACTCTTGATAAGAAAATAATGTGGATGTGATTATTTATATACACTGTTGCTCATAAAGTTAGAATAAAATATTTTTTACCTCTTTCCATGAAATGATTGTGGCAATGTGATTTATTCTTGACGGATAAAATTATTATCTTCTCAAAACTTTAGTAGTCAATCTCTTCCAAACATATCACAATGAAAATTAAACCACAATTAACCTTTACAAACTGTAGTCAGGCTTAAACAAAATCGGGGCTATTGAAACAATAGGATTGAGGCTTTGTTTAAACTTTTCAGCCTTGGTCAGTTTAACAGGAAACACATATTCGAGAAAATTTCATGCATATGAATGTCCAAAATTACTTTTTCAAATTTCACTAATATCGAGTATGGCCACCCCTGACACGGATCAGTGCATTAAGACGTCGTGGCATACTCTCCACAAGCGTGTTGATGTTGTCAGTGGGCAGGGCGTCCCACTCTTCGGTCAGAGCCCGGGCTAACTCCTGTAGAGTTTAAGGAATATTGTCCCTCTCTTTGATGGCTCGGCCTTAGGCATCCCAGGCATGCTCAATAGGGTTCATATCAGGGGAACTAGCGGGCCATGGCATCTGCTGCACCCCCTCTGCATCAAGAAATTCTCTCACTGCAGCTGCCCTCTGTGCTCTGGCGTTGTCGTCTTGCAGACGAAAGTTGTTCCCATAGACCCGTCTTGCATGTGGGAGGCAATGGTTCTCCAGGATGTCCCTGTACGCGACGGCGTTGACGTTTCCATCCAGCACCACCAATGATGTCTTTCCTCCATAATGAATACCGGCCCATACCATCACTGAGCCGCCACCAGCTTGAGTGGTTTCCTGGATGCAGTCATGGCGAAGGTTTTTGCCACGTAATCGCCGAACCCATTGTCTTACATCTGGTATGGTTAAGGATATAGCGGCTCTCGTCCGTAAAGATAACATGTTGCCAGTGCCCAAGCTGTAATCTTTTGTGCTCCCTAGCCCAGCGAAGTCGAGAAACTCTGTGTTGAACAGTTAGGCGAGGACACTTGGTCATTTGTCTTGCTCGGTAACCATGCTGAAGCAACCTTCGATTTACAGTTTGGCAGGAAACGTTGATTCCATGGTGTCTTCTCCAGAAAACGACGAAGGCGGTTCGCTGGCATTTTCCGGTTTCTACGGCACAGATTAAGCAGTTGCCGATCATCTCGTCTGGTAGTCAGTCGTGGTCGTCCTGGAGATTCTCGTGGCCTCAAATGACCCTCCTCTGGATGAACTTTGAGGATTTTACAGACTGCACCCTGGGATATTCCAAGCAAATCAGCAATGTCGGCTTGTTTGTGTCCATCCTGTCAGAGTGTAAGCACTCTTTGGCGTATTGCCAGTGGCATTGGACGAGGCATAGCCTAGGGAAGTTCTGTGTCATATTTGGTTGAAAATTATTTCAGACAATTCTGAAAATGTGGACCTATTGCATACAGGCTTTAAGCAGGAAATGGACAACACAGCAAATGTCTTGTCTTTTATAGCGCCAAACAAATGTTATGCATGAATTCATTTCACCTGGGTAATTGGGACACATAATATAATCATTGCACCTGGTCAAAAGTGATTACTGATGCATTTAAATAGGAACAAACAGAGGATTGTGTCTGAAAACAAAATTATTCCAACTTTATGGGCAACAGTGTATATGTGGCCTGAATATTAGCGTTAAAATACTTCTTTGGAAACTTGCTCTGTCGGATTTGTTGGTAAGGAATTTATTGTGATATAATGATGAAGTAGCTAATGAAGGAACAATAGCATACTCAGTAACAACTCTGTTTGATTTATCACTTACAAACTATAAATACAACCACAATATCCAGGTGGTTTTCACTTTAGTTTCCAGTATAGTTCTGTTCTAATGTACCGCTAATTACCCTGTAAGGAAGTTTTATAAGTGCTTATTAGATTCTAATAAGCTCTAATGATTGTCCAGCAGTGGGAAATAAAGGTGGATTATTTCACTTTAGTTTACATTACAGTTCTGTTGTAATGTGCAGCTAATTACCCTTAAAGGAAGTGTAATTAGTGTGTAACAGTGGGAAATAAAGATGTAATGTGCTGGCAGCTTCTATAGCCTAATGTTTGTGACATATGGGAGTAGAAACTACCACTACCTACAACCTGCACAGCACTGTGGACAACATCCAGGCTACAAAGGACGGGTGAAGGAGCACCCCGATGTGACCCGATGTGCTTTGACCTTAGTTTACACAGTTTTCTTCTAATGAGCAACAAATGATCAGTAAGAAAGTGAAATGATAAAGGGCAAATGATATATGCCAGATATAATATTGCATTACATTCCTCTAATTACAGCTGTCTAATGAAGCTGTAGGTCCATGAAGGAAGTATTCAATGTGAAGTATTACAGCATAATTTGTAGAATAGTGTCTGACTGTAGCATATTTTTGATCTGATTTGACATTGTATTTTATTTTTCATTAGACTATGATCTTGTAAAACGATTCTAATAGTATATTAATTAATTACAATATAATTTGTTGTAATAGTGTCTAAGAATAATTTATTTTGGTTCTAATATGTACGGTTTATAATTGCAGCATAATTTAGGTGTAGTCTCTAAAAAGGGTATAACTATGTTTGTTTAATGTCTAATAAAGAACATATTTTTATGGTGTTGTCTGATTTGACACAAACCATGGCTTGTTACATCTTATTATTGTACCGTAAAATAAAGCGCGGCCCATTAATGTCACAGCACACAAGTGTGCGTTCTTACCCATCAAATTCCTCCCACTCCCACTAAATCTAAAAGTATTTCACCAAATTCTAGGTAAATGACAACACAACACAGACTTTTTCTTTCTGCAGACAACAGCTGGTCCTCCCTGTTTCAGTGCCATTAAGCAAACTGTCAATCACAAGCCTATAGCTTACTGCTCGTCTGTCATTTTTAGCTCAAAGAGAGGAACAAACACAACAAAAATCATGCCATCTGACTGAGTACACACCAGCAGAAAAGACTTATGTGACCGTTTGTGTTCCCTTTACCTAGTCAGAGTTGTGGATTGGCAGCACCTCTTAATTACAGCGGTAGAATGCAACAATTCACCTTGTGAGTAAGCTCCATCTGTAGAGATACAGATGTGCAGGAAGAAACATAAGGTACAGCTTTCTCCACTGTGATCTGTAAACATCAGTTATAAAGGTTCCACCTCCGTTCAGTTAGTGGCAGTGAAGTGCCCACTTTATTGCTTTTACATCTCCAATCACAAGCATACACAAATACACACACGGAGGAATGGAAGCACACCCACACAAGCTACTACATCTTATTCAAATTTTGTTCAAGCCTCCTGCTCCCTCGGGGCAGTACAACATTACAACAGTGGGTGGTTATTATTTCTCTTCTTCATCACCCTCTGATGCTGTCATACATAGAGGAGCACCTAAGGGGGGTGATGATTCATAGAGACCCAGACTGCGGTGGAATAAAATGGGTAAGGGAACATCTAAAAATTCAGGTTTAACAAGCAGTTTAATGCCCTTATATTTTTATTCCTGGGCGTTTGATGCTTTGAGGCTTCACATCTCATCTGGGGCTGCAAGCGGATAACAGTACCTCTGAGTAACACGCTACTTCTCAGTCTGCTGTGTCACTGTGTCTGACAAAATGATGACTGGAGCTTACAGCAGTGCCACTGATCTCATTCTGCTGAGGTCACAATCACCTACACCCTTGATGGTCAGAGGAACCACATTTCCCATGGGGGCACCTGTCTTCTTTCCTGGCAGCAAAATGCAGAGGGTGACTGGCTGACTTCAGTGATGATCTTTGCCTGTAAATTTCAATTATTATATTCATTCCAGCCTCTGTGTGAAGTATGGACGTAGCCTCCGTGAGATCACCGACAGGTTTCTGAAGAGCGGTTTTGAAACTCAGAGTGAGCTGCTCAACTGTCACCATCTTGGCAGTGTCTGACTCCATCCCTAACTCCCAGCTAAACCAATTGGGCGCCGAAGTCAATCTCCAGGTCGTTGGCTAATGTCAGTGGTAGCATTAGCATCATGGCCAGTTCCCGCAATCACTGGCAGTGGCTGGCAGTGCCAGTCCCTTCCCTGCTCCTCCTCCTGCTGCTCCATCACCTCTTCTCCTAGCTTGTCCTCATCTTCGTCTGCCTAAGCCAGGCAGGTGGAAGAAGTGGGGGCAGTCCTCTTCCCCAGCCGGTGTCAATGAAGTGTCGGACTCAGACTCGGACTCGCCACCAGCCAGGGCAGCTGCTGCGTCACCACCACCAGCCAAAGGGTCCTGCCGACATCTTCACAGCCAGAGATGAGGATTGTACACACACCAGTCTGGTACAACACAGCATCGACACCGGAGATGCACACCCTATCCGCCTCCACCCCCGTCGCCTGCCCTTTGCTAATTGGGCTGCAGCTGAGCACTGGAGTCGCTGCATTGTCTATTTAGACATCATCTTTGCCCGTGCTTCAGATTTTGATGGTGCCCTGGCCAACTTGAGGGATGTCATACAGGCCATCTGCCAGGCTGGTCTGTGCCTTCATCCCAAGAAGTATCATTTGTTTTTTGTTCTTTCTTGAGTCATGTTGTCAGTGTAGCAGGGTGTCCACCGACCCAGCTAAGGCAGCTCTAGTGAGGGACTGGCCTGTCCCCCGCAATGTCGGAGAACCACGAAGCTTCCTGGGCCTGGCCTCCTACTAACGGCATTTCGTGAAGGACTATGCCACCATTGCCAGCCCACCACACTGACTGACTCGCATTCCAGTGGGGTGATGATTACACCACCATCTTTATGTGGCTTCAATCAGCACTCATTGAGGCTCCCGTGCTGTCCTATCCAGACCACATTGTGGACAATGACGCCAATCATGTGGGTATGGGAGTGGTGCTGTCCCAGGAAGGGGAGCATGGTGAGCAGGTTGTCGCCTACTACAGCTGCTCTCTCAACCGACCAGAGAGGAACCACTGTGTCACTCACTGAGAACTGCTGGCTGTTGTAGGAGTGCCCTGCCACCTCCAATCCTACCTCTACAGACAGAGATGGCTCCTGAACTTCAAGGAGCCAGAGAGGCAGTTGGCACAATGGCTGGAGAAGCTACAGGACTACGACTTTGAGATCCACCATCTGACTGGCTGTCTTCATGCCAATGCAAGCACCCTGCCCTTGCGAGGAAGCAGAGTGCAGGCACTGCCATCCAGGTGAGGACATAATGCAGTGACCCCTGTGGTGGCAGCCTTGACCCCCCAACTGGATGACAAGAACATTTCTCTGGTGGGTAGCAACAGCAGCCCCTAGGTTTCACCTCCAGCCGCAACTGACAGCAAGGTAGGCATGGAAATCATCGACCTCCAGCAGTTCCAACATGACCAGAGTCAAGACCCCATCTACTCCTGGGTCCAAAATTGGGTAGGGGTAGGCCAACGACCATTAGGCAGCAGTATCGACATCAGACCCTGAGACCAAGGCCCTCCACTCCCAAGGGCCCAACCTTGTAAACCGAGACGGCCTCCTCCATCACCGCTGGCAGACCCCTGGGGAACAACATGACTTATTCCATCTATTGGTGCCCCAAAAGCTACGTCCCAGCGTTCTCCAGCTTGTCCACGACTCGGTGGGGCCAGGTCACTTTGGGGTCCTCAAGACCCTACACCAGCTCTGGTCCCGGTTCTACTGGCCAGGATGTCGCCAAGATGTGGAGCTCTATGTTCATCATTGTGACTCCTGCACTGCTCAGAAGGGACCAACCTGGCGTGCACACACACCCCTGCAGCAGTACCAGGTGGGGGCCCTGATGGACCGTGTGGGTGTAGACATCCTGGGCCTGTTTCCTACCACCAACCAAGGGAACCGCTATGTCCTCATGGCCATGGACTACTTTACCAAGTCAGTGAGATTTTCTGTCACTTCAGTGTGCCTGAGGAACAATACAGTGACCAGGGGTGGAACTTTGAGGCCGAAGTGTTCGACAAGGTCTGCCAGCAGCTGGGCATCAAAAAAACCTAGACAGGGTCCAGTGACGAGATGGCAGTGGTTTAGCTTATTTGATTTAAATAATATAAGATTAGAATAAGATTAAATCACTGACTTGGCTTAAGCTGTTAGTGTTCATGTCTGGACAAAACAGGAGGATGACAATCTTTAACATACAGCTAAGTTCTTTATGGCCCAACAGTCGGATGGTTGTCTACTCAGGTTACCTGACCTCAGTCCAGTAGACTTCAGATAGTAAAGACTGAAAAGATTTGACCCCAGATGTTACACATTGTGGCTAAAGTTTAATTACCTGCTCAAATTATCTTCTGTTCACTGAAACCTACAATTTCATACTGTTTGTGATACGCACAGCATGTTTCTATCTGGAAAGAAAATATGAATTTATTCCCTGGCAACGACACTCAGATACTGCCTAAAATACATGGACTGGGTATTGGTGAGTAAACGAGTCTATGCCACGATCTGATACCACATAATTTATCAATAAACTTTACTCTTTCACAAATGAATGCCATGCAAGGTCAGGTATTAAATCAATATTGTAAAGAAAATATGGTATTGGAACATCTCTAATCATTGATTGGGTTGAAGATAGCAATGACGATGTTGAATAATTCAAGCAGAGCAATGTGCTTTGCAGAAAAAGGCTGATGCATCAACGTTTATGAATCTAGACTCCAGAGCAATGCAAGGCAAAGTCACAGTCTAAATGGTAATGCAGTTTGCGCATGTGTGTGTGTGTGTGTGTGTGTGTGTGTGTGTGTGTTTACATGTGTGTGTTTTGTGCGCTTGGTAAGTCACAGAAGGTCTGGCCTGCCTGAGGGTGGTACTCACGGCTCGGTGTGAAAGATATGGGGGTGGCACTGCTGAACAGCCTGAGAGGATACTCTGTCTGAGGTCTGAGATGGAGGGAGGATGTGAAAAAGAGAGCGAGAACGATATATCCACACATACACATAGGCAGCTGGGGAGTGCCTGATAGAGTGAGGGGGGAAAAGAGGAAGAGTGAGGAAAGGAGAGGAAGGGAGGGAGATAAGCGCCTTAGAGGGTGGGAAAGATAATGACAGATAGGGAAAGCAGCATGGAGGCCGAAAGTGAGCGAGCGAGACAGAGACAGAAAGAGAAAGAGAAAGAGGGAGATATAGAGGAGGCGAGAGGCTGAATTTAATAAATTAGATCAGGCGCCTTGCCGGTTTCCTAGCAACCCAGACAAGACGAGCCAGGTCTGGCCTGATCTGTGCTCCAGAGTAAAGGTCTTTTTCCTCCGCCTCTTCTTCCATCTCCCTATGCTTTTTCTTCTTCCTCCTGCTCCTTCTCCTCCTCTGCTCACTCATATCAGCACCAGACACAATCACTGTTTTAGTCATTGTTACAAACGAGTATATTTAGAAGCAGATTCGTGTACGAGGTACATGAGGTAAAATAATGCGACTGATTTACAACTCAGAGACTCAGAGGAAACAGGCTTTTGTTTGTTTGTTTTATTAAGATCCCCATTAGCTTTTGCATAGCAGCAGCTATTTTCCTGGGGTCGAAATCATTCCGATGTGACATTAAAAAAAATATACACAATCACAATAACACAATACAGTGACAAAGATACATACACATCACAATACAATAACTCAAAAATAGACACATACATCATAATACACAATACAATAACACACAGATACAGTATATTCACACACACTCCCTTGCATGAGCACTTGCGCGCAAGCACGCACACATACACACGTACACAACCACACAACAATCATAACAAAAATATTCATCCACACACCCATATAATTCACCCACACATACCTGTATGTGCGTGTACATGCACACTCTCCAAAAAAACGCTCAAAAAACATATCATTGTATATTCATTACGCTTTTATAAAATAAAATTACTCATTTGTCCTGCTTATTTAATTTGTACTGTACTATTTCTAAGGGCACCTCCAAGAATTGCCACCTTAACATGGTTGGCCCCTGGTAGCCTCTCCAAAGAAAAATTGATCTCGGGGAGGGGCCAAACTCATTCATAAAATTATTCACATATCACCATCATCTAACCCACATCAGGGAAACTGTGGCCCCCTCTTGGAGTCTGGTGGCTGTGCCTTGATCCATGGTGTCCGGTTGGGCATAGCCCGAAAAGAATTACATAGGGCTGCCATCCTGTGGGCCCACCACCAGCAGGGATAGGAATCGGGGTTGGGTTCTGCTATCTGTGATAACTGAAGTTGGACTGTGCTCTGAGGTCTTATTTTTAAGCACGAGATAAGTAGATTATGCCTCTAGCATTCTGTCGTTCTCAGGTAACTTTGAACCACATGTCATTTCATTATTCCAAACTATGTCACCAGTTCATTTGTCATTCAAAGTTAAACTTTACTCATCTGTAATGTGTTCATAATTAACGCCTCATTTATTCAGCTGCTTCTACACATTTAGCTATAAATAAAGTCTTCTTTATCACCAAGTCATGATCTTGTGTATTCCTTCCAAACAGAGGGAAATCTTTGTATTGAGAGTTCAGAAAGTTCAGATCATTTGGTTTGTCTATTTTCCCTCAATTGAAGGTGGTGCCCCAATTTTCAACGAGTGCAAACTTAAATTCAAGTGTAGTAGTTGCTAGTTAGATCAGCTGTTTGGGGAGGCTACAGACCTGGTAGACTCAAATGTGTAGTGACCCCTGTCAGCAAGGATGTCTCATGAATCCCAGGGGAGGTCAGGGAAATGAAATCCGAGTGGGCCGTGATTAAAGCCTCTATTGTGGAGGTGACTGCAGAGTTGTCGTCAGAAGGTTGTAAGTGCCTGTTGTAGCAGCAACCTGAGAAGCCGTGGGTTGACAATGTTGAAGGAGGGTGTCAAGGTGGGGAAGGAGACCTTTATGGTCAGTTCTCAGGGTTCTCCTAAAGCAGCAGATGGGTACCAACAGGGGCTGTGGCTGCAGTGGTCACAGATGCAAAAACGTAGGTGTGGGAGGAGTTTGGGGAAGCTATGAAGTTCTGGCAAATCATCGGGAAGGGAAAGCTATACTTTGGCCCAAGCTGTGTTCAGCAGTGAAGAAGAACTGCTGACTTTGAGTGGGGATATTGTCAGGCAATTAAAGGAACACTTTCAGGAACTCCTAAACGCGACCAACATGTCCTCTAATCAATATGTAGAGTTTGAAGACTCGGGTAAAGCATCACTCATATCTCTGACAGAGGTCTCTGAGTTAGTCAAGAAGCTCCTCAGAAGCAAGGTACCAAGTGTGGATGAGGAGTGCCAAGATGCTGAAATCTCAGGACATTGTTGGGCTTCCTTGGCTGACACGCCTTTTCAGTGTTGCACAGAGGTCTGGAACAGTTCCTGTGGACTGGCAGACTGAGGTGGTGGTTCCCATATTCTAAATGCGGGAGCAGAGGGTGCGCTTTAGTTATCACTTAAGCACACTGCTCACCTGTCCGGGAAAGCTTATGCCAGGGTGCTGGAGAGGAGGCTACGGACGATTCTCGGAACTCAGATCCAGGAACGGCAATGCAGATTCCGACCTGGGTGTCGAACAGTGAACAAACTCTTGTTACTGGAGGGGTCATGGGAGTTTGTCCATCCAGTCTACATGTATTTTGTGGACTTGGAGAAGCTTATGACCATATCCCACAGGAGGTTTTGTGGCGGGCACTGTGGGAGTATAGGGTGCCAGGGACGCTGCTACAAGTCATCTCTTCTGTTCATTGAGGATGAATTGCTCCCTTCGGGTTGAGAGTGAGTTGCTGGGAGTTTAAGAATCTTGGGATCTCATTCACAAGTGGAGGTAAAATGGAGTGTGAGATTGACAGTAATGTGGGTGTGGTATTGGACCATTGTGGTGAAGAGGGAACTGAGCCAGAAAGCAAAACTGTTGGTTTACCAGAAGAATGAGATCGCAAATATAAGCGGCTGATATTAGTCTTCCATAAGGGGGCTGGGCTCACCCTTACAAAAAGGCTGAGGAGCTCAGACATCTGGAGGGAGCTCGGAGTACAGCTCTCTAAAAATAGATGTAAAAAGACAATAGACTACATAAAAGGAAACATTATTGAAATCCTTTCACTCAATGAAAACTTTTTAGGTGACAAAGTGGCAACAGAGTCATACACATTATACATGTATGTACCATAACCACATGCTTTGCAGAGCCCTAATTGTTGGTTGAAAAACTGTCAGTTAAACTCATCTGTTCACAGCAGTCCAGTAAGATGGCATTAGTATCTCTGTCCATACACTACAAAAATCACACATTTCATGTCATTTTTGTCAATTATACTGAATTATACCAGTGCAGCAAGATCATTTTAACCTGTTTCCAGGACAAATCTACTTTTTCTGGAATCAAGGACCATATTCATGTATTGTGTTGCAGCTGTGTGCCTTATTCTGTGTTGCTTGAAAATACAGAAAATACTTGACACATGATTATTTGTAATGAAAACAAATAACATATTCATACAGAAACATGACTCAATAACACAAAAAGTACTTGATGGATTTTTTCACTTTTAGTTTTTAATCAGACATATTTATTGTGGCTGAGTTTTGAACAGTGTGTAAGTAGCTGAGAAAGAAAAAGAATCAGGCTGCATGCATGTTGCTATCAGCGCTGTCCTGGGGGCTCATTGGAGCATCGAACCTGCACAGTTGCAGTGAGTCACAGCAGAGCTGGGGCAGACTGTGGCTCAGATCTGCATTTTTAAAAGCTGTTTGATAGCTATCTGCTGGAGGAGCTACAAGGCATGACACAGCGAAACAGACAGTTTGTAAATGACTGGAGCTGCAGTGCATTGCTCTGCTCTCTCCAGTGGCACCAGTATTAGAATATATTCTCTGTGCCCTCATGCCTGCTCCCTCATCAACTCAGAGCATCGGTGGCCTTCGTTTGGATCTGATGTTCTGACGATGATGCACCTTCCATCTGATTTGACTGTGACTGGATAAGTGAAAAAACTCCGGTAATCAATCCTGTGATTCATCAGTGGGAGATTCTGAGTCAGTGGAGTGGCTCACATGTCTGTGGAGGCCCCACCCTGCCATTTTCTGTTTAATGGGCTCATGTCAGAGGGAGGATGGCATTACAGTAGCTTTATAGTGTGTACCCTGAGGTGCCATCTAAAGTTAATTGTTTGAAATGCAACTAATGATATTGATAAACCGCCAAGGAAGGCTCTGGTTTCACAGCCTCAGTGGACGGTGATGTATTTTCATGTATAAGCCCCCAAATAAATACTCTTCAGTGTGCAGTATATACTTTGTATGATGTAGTATTCCTTTACAAATCCTGATGGAGCACCTTAAAGAAATGAATGAGATTCCTTCAGTTTCCTCATCAATAGAGGAAACTTCATTATACTCACCTCAATGTCCAAACAGCTGAGAGGGACAAAACTGTCTCCACTGGCTTCATGTGGCTCAGAAATACTTTCACATGAGCCTGCATCCTTCTCCTGTATCTATATATATATATATATATATATATATATATGTCTTTGGTAATTGCTAAAATGGAACCGTGTCATATAATATGTTGGTTTCAGTTTGCTGTCTTAAAATGAAATAACAAAGGTGCAAGTGAGTGTAGATATTAGTGCAAAAAAGGGGGGAGTGCGGATGTTCCCACAAGCTCCACATCTCCTCTTCTACACTTGAGTGCCCTCCGGTGGTGGTGTTGGGGAACTACATCGGCCCTTTACTGAACACAGGCGCGTAGGAATCATTCCTCTCTCTGGCAGAGGGCTGACAGCTCTGAAATGATAAGGGGAGCTGGAGGAAAAATATTGATTCATCTGTCACTTTTTCTCCATTAAAATGAAAAGCAAAAGAGGGGGAGAAGCAGAATGAAAGTGTTGCATCGCAGATTAAACATATGATGCAGGCGCGAGTCTGAGCTACATTATTCATGTGTGACAGAGGACAGAGCAGCGAGTGGACCGTGGTTATACTACAGCAAACATTTTATTTGTGTTTACACTTAAAATAAATAGAATCAGGGGAGCTGTCACAACAATTTTAGGAGCAAAATAATTTATGCAATACAAGATTTTTTCATATTTACAATCACTGAGAAGCAACTGGCTCATGAAACTAAACACAAAGTCCTATTTCCCTGTGTCAAATTAGCTCCAACATTAATGCTGCTGTGAAAGACTTCAGTTAAATCAGTTAAGCATCAAGCTGACTTTCTTCCCTCAGCCTCTTTAAACTCTGCCTTTTATATTATACACAGATTAGATCAGAGCATTTCAGTAAGGAAATCACTAGGCCTCAATACTTTCTTTCAAAACTAGCCCCAGAAGAGGAAGAGATATTTATAATATATAAAATGATATATTTATAATCATTATATCATTTTATATATTATATATATGTATATATATATATATATATAATATAAAATCATGATTATTTATATATTAATATACTAAATGATATTATAGATATATAGATATATAATATAAATATAATATATATTAGAAAGCAAGATATATAAGAATCAGTTAATGTGTGGATAATCAATGAAGATGTTGATTATCTATAATAAGATATTTATTATATATATATATATATTAGTATAATATATATGAATTTGATTATATATTCTTATATATATTAGTACATGCTTATATATATTGATATTATAATATATATATACATACACACACTTATTTATAAATTTATATAAAGGTTTAGCTTACACTTTCCAACCATGAACCTTTTCATGCTTGGTCACCTCCACACCCCCAGTTTGCTTCTGTTAGTAATTTGTGGTGCACAGGCCTCCACATCATCAGGGCTCATTGATTCAGACTTCAGAGAGAGACAAAGTGAAACCGGAACTAGTTCTAGTTACACAAATATACTTGCTCAGCAGTTTGTAGTGTTGTTTACTCCATTTGTCTAGTAGTTCTGTTTATATGGGACTTTAACAAAAAGCAGTATGCAAAAATGTCACCTGGTTGACATACGCAGGTTTTCTGCTTTAATATTCAAAACAGTCTGTCAAATAATTAGAATTACTGTGTACACTGTAGGATTGTCAATATATTATTGCCAATTTCACGATAGACCTCACATGCTGTGGTAAATATTGTAGATATTAAAGAGTGCTGTTCTTTACTGGCAAATATTTGAATGGCATTAAATTCAAAGATGTTTGTAGGAGAATATTGACTATAAACAAAAAATATAGATATACTGTTATTTTTTTTTTGATATGGAGGGTTAGATATTGAAGCTGTGATGAGAGATTCCAGCTAAAAAGAGATATCATGTATCTGAACATTGTGTGTCTGAACTTAGACCCTTTAAACCTTAATGATTCAGAAACCAGTGACATATGATATCTGTGTGAGTGTGAGTATTACACCACATCCAGCTGATAACATCTGTACAGACAGACATCTGCATCACTGACAGTGAACATGTTCAGTCCACATTAACCTGGGAGAAAGACAGAAAAGTGGCTTCACACCAACAAAGTCATTTAGAGTTCCAGTTCAGTTTAACAATAAGAAACTTCAATTCACCATTTTTTCCAAAATGATTTTCAATGATAAAGTTTGAACTTAATCTTCATCTGAGACTCAAAATCGACACATAAATAAACAAAGTCAAATCTCTTGAGGCAGCTCATTGTGACAATAACAGTTTGAATCACCTCTGTGCTGACACACTGACACACAAACATACTCCATATAAAAGCCACATGTCTCGTAGATTCCAGTTTATTCCTGCTCTGGACCAAAGCTGATCTGGTTTATTCAGAAACATTAACAACACAAACAATCAGAGAGCACAGCTGCTACAGAGCAGAGCAGATCAATATGGGCAGCAGATGCATTTATAGCTGCTTCCTGGTGCTGATACTACTGGTGCTGGTGCTGTATACTGAAGAGTGTATAAACTTCCTGTCTGTGTCAGGATCATACGGAAAAACCACAAACCACAGGTGAAGCTCTGCACAGAAAAAACCTGACACACGACACTGTAACTGAGCTTCCTGATTCTGTTTCACTCTGATATCATTTATCTGACTATATTCATCATATTCCTATTGTATATAAAATTATAAAATTAAACTGTTGTTAAATGCATATTTACCAAACATATACAAACACCAAGAATATGATATCGATTCACCTTTGAAATATCTTCACGTTATTAAAAAATACTTTTTAGAAGGTATTTTTTTTACATATTTGGGTCAGACAGTGCGGGCAGCTTAAGGCAACGTATGGACAGTGATGTGATGAACACTGAGGCTCTGTGGTTGCTCATGTGCTCAGCAGAATGTCATTGAATCGATGAAATTCAAAATGCCTCATTTCCTGGTTTCTCGGCTACACTGGGAAAAGGCAATTCTGAGAAAACACTGTAGAACTAATGCTCAAATTATAAACCAAGAGGCTGCAGCGCCACCCTCCTCTGTGTGTGTGTGTGTGTGTGTGTGTGTGTAATTAAAAAATAAAGAAATAAAACAAAAATGTGATTCAGGCCGGTCTCATCTGCGTGTGAATGCTGTTAAATAGCATGAAGTAGGGGACTTGGTGATTGATATAAAGCCTGTATTCACAGAGTTTCTGAGAACGCGACTGAATCACTGCTCCGTTAATGCGACATGTGAACATCAGCGTGTCATGAATCGAACTCAGCTCTGCTCCTGTTAGAATATTTATTATGTACAAACTCCTGGTTCCTGCCTCGAGAACGTGAGATCCTGATCCTGTGGTTCTGCAGCAGCTGCTGAAGTGATGCTCCCCTTTTTCTCCAGAGTCCGGTTCCACAGGTCCCCCCCGGCCCTCCAGCTCGTCTCCTCCTCAGGCCACTTTAACACACACCTGCAGAACTCGCTTGTTGAAGTCGTCTGGCTGGTCGGCGTACACGTAGTGTCCGGCTCCGTGGATCGTCTGCGGGAGTGAGGACAGTAAGAGAGGCAGGTGATTAAAAACATGGCGGCTTAGGTTTATTGATTCAATAAAACAATGATGGAAAGGAATGTTCAGTTTTAAAATTAAAAACACAGTTATCATTCACAAATCAATGCAAATATCAGATAAACAATGTGGGTGGCGAACAACATGACTGCTGCTGTTTGTTTATGAGGGCCCAAGCACTGAACGGTGGGAGAACCCTATTGAAACTGTTGTTTACTGCACACACGTCAGGCCTGGTGAAAATGTTGATGTTTTTGTTCAATAGCGCTCCCTAGACAAGTTCAACAAGCCCTATGTTTCACCTACATGTACGAGATGTGGTAGGCACACGTCCACTGCGAAGACCTACAAAAAAGCTTTCGTTATATATGATGTCACATTGAAGTTGACCTTTGACCTTTTGGATATAAAATGTGATCTCTTCATTTTATCCTTACAGACATTTGAGTTAAACTGTGTCATAATTAATGTGTGAATTTGTGAGTTATGACCAAAAACATGTTTTTGTGAGCTGATGGCGCCCGGCTTTGCTTCGCCTCTTCCCCCGGCTCACAACCCGACCGTGCAGTTCTGAGAACCTTCTAAAAAGCAGTTGTGGTATCTGTAGGGGTGAGAGGCCTTTTTTTTTGTGAATTCTTTTCTCTTTTTCCGTTAGGGAGGCAGGTGAGAGTCATGTATTTTATTTTTGTTTTTCTGTTAGAGGAAGTTAGAGGTAAAACTCCAAATGTTTTCTTTGTTTTTTTTTTTTGGCATTGCTCACCCAACTCTTGAAAATAAAAATACTTCTGTTGGACTGCAAATTGTTGAGTTAAAGTTACAAAATTTTGGAAACCCAACATCAACTCTAAACAGGAGACATGTAGGAAAACTTCATAATAACGTACAGAATAAAGTATTTTCTCTCATCCCGGACACCATGAACTTACTATGATCTCCACACGAGAGTGTGGTCTCATCTCTTTGATGGTGCTGCTGGAGTTGCTGTCTATGCTGGAGCGGGAGCCGTAGACGATGGTGATGGGGATATGAGGCTGCAGCTGCTCCATCCTCTGCAGCATTGGCCTCTTGGCATAGCCATAGGGAATGGTCATGTTCTTAAAAGCTGTTTCTCCACTGTGACAACACATGAGAACAATCATCACAACCGGACAGCTGATGTCAAGACATGATACTAGGTAGTAACTAAGGTAATGAATAAATTGTCTTCATTGCAGTTATTAACATGAGCAGCAATAATGAGGCCTGACAGGGGAACAGAGATGGAGGAAGACCTTGGGGTTTGTGCGTTCAGGTGGTAGATGTACTCTGACACCGTGTTGTCACTGAACATGGAGGAGAACTTCCTCTTGAAGTCAGGTCTCAGAGTCTGGACTAGAGTGGGACCTGCAGGGGCCAGACAAGCAGACGCCGACATGTCAAAGCCAAGCATGACGAGGCCGCTTCATTATGTTACATGATTATGAACAAGGCGGGTGAGAGCGCACACACACAGGAACCAGACTTCATTTGTCGTCTGGACCAAAATCAGCTTCAGAAGATCATGTTTGAATTAGCAGCCCAGTCATATTTAATTTAAGCAATATCACATGAGAGGGAGTGATGTACTGAATATCAGCACGGCTGTGATTCGGTCATAGGTATGAGGCAGCTTGCTACTTCGTCTACATGTTACCTCAGGTGTGCACTGAAGTATCCAGGCTTCTTCCCTTCATCTTCTTCTGACGACCAGACATCATTTAATTCAAATGATATTTCTGGAAATATTTTCATCTTCCCAAAGTTTGTTACAATCGAAGACAGATAACGTCCCAGTGCTGTTGTACTCTCATCCAATCAAACTACTGGGTCGGAACTAACTGTTGTATAATCAGTATATATAAGCCCAGTGGTTCACATCAAGGACCCAAAACTAACGCAAGTAAGACCACGGACCCCCATCTTTTGTCCCAGGGTCCCACATCTGGTCAGGCTTTTTTCATTTAGATGTTTGATTACAGAAAGTGTTTGAAACCCACGGCCAACATAGTCATACATTCTGTCAATAGCTGTCTCTTAATTCAGGGGCTGCATCCGTCATAGGCTGCATTTGAAGACTGCCTGCATTAGAGCAGCGCAACTAGACTGTCCCATTTCAAATGCTCATTAAAAATGTGTCCATCTTTTGCTGGGTAAGGAAGGCTCCAACAGCTGGATCCTTCATGGCCCAACCTATCCCAAGATTCATTGTGTGCCAGTAATGAAAATAATGTGGCAGAAAAACAACAGTGACAGAGAGCCTGAGGATTAGACTGTTAAATGTAAGTATTGGGTTTCAGCTCAGGTCAACAGTTTACAGTGGAACTGTTAAAACCAAGGGCCTTTAAACCTCAAGTTTTTGAGAAAAATATTTTTTTTCAAGGTTGCTAGGCGACAGGAGCCATGCTTTGCAATGCAACAGTAAGGGCGGGGACAGCCGGTGACACAAAGCAAAAATCCTCTATAGACCAAACCGTCTCATTTCAGTTCGGCCTTCATGGTCTATGAAAGGCCACACCTTGGTAGACCGCGTCCACTGAGGATGCAGCCTCTGAATTGGGAAACAGCTATCATTTATGGATGGAATTATAGTGTAAATAAATAATACTCAGATTTCCTAGGAAACCCAGGAACCTCCTCAAGAACGTCTGGGGGTCCCTGGACCCCACTTTGAGTGAAAATGAGCTCATTATGGTGTTGGGTATAACAGTGGTTCTCAGTTTTGTGCTTGATATATTTTGTTATTTGTCAAACATTTTCTCTCTCTAAGCCTCAAATATTGAGTCATTATTTTATCCTGCACTCTAATTTCCACACTCCTCATTTTAACAGTCAGTCCCATTATGGCTGATACTTCTGTTTATTCCACTTCTCTGGATGTTCCGTGCCACTGAAACTATTTCCCCTCTGGGAATATTAAGATTTCATCTGCTCTAATTGATAAAAATCCGGTTGTGTCTTTGCTCTCCACTCTCACCCAGTGGTCCGACCAGTCGGAGGCCAGCCAGCGGGTTGAAAGGACTGAACATGGCCCCGAGGGCTTTGATCCACACCGGGATGGGACGGTCGGCCTCTACTGTGTCCGGGCGCTCGGGAAAACCCCAGGGCTCCACCAGGACGATGTGCTTCACTCTGCAGACCAGAGACAAAGACAAAATGAAGTTCACCTGCTGTTTGGCTTCTCTAACATTTTGTAACATGAAATGGGTTTTTCAGGCCCAGAAATATATCTATATATTACATGACTAAAGGACGTGGCTCTGTCCAAAACCTGCCTCCGAGTGCCACTGAGCTAACAGACAAGTGACATCTTGTTTGTTCAATCTGTTCAAAAACCAATGTGTAAAAATGACACATCTTATTGCCTCCCCGAGGTTACCAGGCAAACATGTAACATCTCTAAGAAGTCATGGCCAAGGTAAGCTAATGGTGTCCTTGTTCCAACTTCATTATTTACAGAAAAGAGTGTGAGTTCAATCTTCTCATCTGATGCACAGTGAAAAAAGAAATAATTCCCAAAATGTTGAACTCTTCCTTTTAACATTTTTCATCTTGATTTTATCTCCTATAAAATGATCTGAACTGCAAAATATCTCTTGCATCACACATTTTGTGTGTGTGTGTTTTTGTCTTTTTTTGTTAGTTTTTCTACAATCTAGGTCATTGTTTCAATTGCTTTATCCAACAGTCACTGAAGTTATGATGCTATCTCACATAAGTTTCAACTAACAATGCTAATGGGAGCATATGCACCGAGGCCTCAGCTCCACACACGCCCAACCTCTTTGCCTATTTTTGGATTAGCTGGGAGATAAGCGGAGTCAGGCACTGCCAAGATGGCAACGGTAGAGCAGTGGGTGATGTCACGGAGGCGATCTTCATTTACAGTCTATAGTTTTACTTCCATATAAACTGGTTTAGATGGTTTGTTTACAGCCTGTCTGATTATCTGACTGCTGTATCTTGCCCTGTCTGACTTTGCTGTAGCCATGTTGCTGTGCACATAGATTTCAAAAATGACTTTGGTGAATACAGTGCTGTTGTAACCAATAAGGATGATTGGAGAAGCTCTGCAAATATGTTGGTTGGATACCAGTAAACCCATCTTCAACCATCCTCACATCCACAGGGTGATAGATAAAGAACACTACAGTAAAGACACACTAGCCACACACCAGAAACTATCCAAAGTCTATGCCAACTGCACCACATTGACCAACATTACACCCAGTACAAATAGTTATTTCTATGTCTCGTTATAAGTAAACAGGAAGCTTTCTGTTCAGGCCACAGCATGAACAATGAGCACAGTTTAGCTTGAAAAAGGACATATGTCCCTGATCAAGAGCATCTTGTGTTGTAACTTAAAGTCCGTTTGGAACACTCAGATATTATAGGGAAGGAAGAGGGAATATTTTAGCGTTAATGATGAAGGAGGCTGATAAGGGATTGAGGACATTTTATCAGACATCCCTCGGGTAGAGCTGAGCGCATGCTGGACGCTCGGCGCTGGAGACGCAGCAAGAGGAGATGATTCAGGAGAGATAGGGGCTAGTGGGAGGAGAGTGGCTGCTATTATCACTGGCTGCCAGCACCTACATCGACACAACTATATCCTGTACAGATGCTGGCATGTTCTGCTACAAACATGTTAACACTAAGAGGGCAGAGTCACTATTCAAAACATTGTTCAATGCAGAGTCATTTTATCCTCTGGGCAGCTTCTGCTTCATTTGTTCTTTTTTCTGTGAACCGTTAAAGGATAATTCTAGTTTATTACAACTTGGGTCTCCAGTTAAAGCTCCATATTTTCCTCTTCTGTGTTTTATCTGAAGTGTTGATCCATAAGAAGATATATTTGTAGTTTTAAGAAAAAATACCATCTCAGTGTAGTTTTACATCTCCTCTCTCAGGCTTCTCTCTGGAGCTCTAGTAACAACAGGTCAGTGAGCCAATCAGAGGAGAGGAGGCTCTGAGCCTCTCTTCTGATTGGCTGACTGTTTTCTGAGTGATCCAATAAAAATATAGCAGATTTCAGGTAAACACTCAGAGAAACCAAATCCTTCAAGGTTGGATGGTGGGTCCAGGTGGGCGGGGCTTGGGGCATGACTGAGGGCAATGACTGCTTTGTTGTGACATCACAAAGTTCCAGAAGTCCTGACGGCTGGTTTTAAGGCTCAGTTTCTGAATACAGGCTGTGTGCATTTCTCTGTGGACTGAGGCTTTGATACTTTCACAGTATTAAGATAGAGCTTTCGACCATATTATATGGTCTTCTTTAGCAGATTAAATCTGCAGTATAGATAGAAAGATACTTAAATCCATCAACTTGAGAAGTATGATGAACTTGATAGTAGAAAGTCAATTATTTACACAACCAGCAGTTACAAAGCGGCATTAGCATTTGGAGTCATGTTCCTGTCCAGTATTCCCTTGCCTTTTGGCTCTTCACCAACTCCTGAGAGAAATATCTGGCTCTTTAGCTGCTAAATGCCCCACTATGTTCACCGGCTGCTCTCTCACTACGTCTGTCTGCTGTTGCAGGTACTGGACAGTGGATTTTTAAATCCTCACTGTTAACAGAGCAGCGGGAGTCATCCAGAACTGGAAAGAAGAGGTGCCGAAGGTGCAGCCGCAGATTCAGGTGATAATTCTCTGTAAGTTCATCACTACTAGTGACCCTTTCATATTCTTTTAAAAATATTGATTATAGCCACTTTCAGTACACTCAGTTAGATGTTCAAAGGAGAAGATCGCAACTTATTTTTATTTTAAGTTCTTCGTCATTTATCTTTTTGCCCCCACACACGCTGTCTCCTAAAGCCTTCACTGTACACAAACCTTTATGTATACCTGTACAGTCAAATGCAATACAACGGTTCTTTTTAGCTATAGAGGTGCTAATTAAAATATATGTTTCAGGACTGAGGTCAAAGTCAGTGACGGTGTTCTGGTATTCTGCCCGATCATGTATGTAAATGTGGAGGACACAAAACTAGAAATAGAATGAACATATAATTGAATTTACACATTGCATTGTGTCAATAAAGCTGCAATAGATCCTACAGGTGTACCTAATAAAGTGGCTACTGTGAGCTCACAGAGATTGTAATAACCCTGACTTATTCTATGAATGTGTATTGACAGGCTCCAATAAGATTATAAAGCATTTTCATTGGGAATATTCTCCTTTAAAACTTAAATCTAACTGCCAGTCATTTATGAAACTAGCTCAACTGTGTTACTGTGTGTTGCAGTACCTCAGAGCTCTGGTGCTAATTTATCAGTACAATGATGCAAATTCAACTCAATTGAGTTTTATTTATTTAGAGCTGAATCATAACTCAAGTTATCTCAGGGCACATTTCATATAGAGCTGGGAGAAAGAGAAACAGAAAGAGAGAGAGAGAGAGAGAGAGAGCCCTGCTGATTATCATTATAATTATTATTATTATTATAAGTGATTGAGTGTGAGAGACTGCAAGGACTCGAAATGGTATAAAGAGGAATGTGATATGTCACAAAGTGCTGTCCCCTTCCTCTTTATACCACTTCGAGCCCTGGCAGTCTCTCACACTCAATCACTTACCAGGTGACGTCAGTTAAGTCTGTGAGGGTTTAGGACTTAGGCCTCAGGCACCAACTATGTACATACACACACACATATATATATATATATATATATTAAAAAACCAAACATCTGAATATATGAATCTCCTACTGCTCTACATCTTGTCCAGAGCCACAAACAAACATCCTGACAAACCAGTTCCTCCTCCTGGGCCTACTCTCGGTGCGTTTTTCTTCACACGTCCTATGTAGCTCCTCAAACCTCCCTGCCCACTCTTGCTCCTTGGCTTGCAGGACTTTTGTTGACTCTTGAAGTTGGGCCTGCAGCTGCTCCTCTGCCGCCTTCACAACAGCCTGGAGCTTGACAATTTCCGCCCTCTGGCTCTTCAGCATATCCTCTTTCTCCTCCCGAATCTGACTAACTGCAGTGTCTGTGATTTTCTGTAACTCACTTATCTTAAGGCAAACCACTTCCTCCTCCTCTTTTTTCTCAGTAAGCTCTTCATCCTCAACATGGTGGTCTGATTTCAGATTCTCCAAACTGAACTGAAGAACCTCTTTGTACTCCTCATGTTTGGTTACCTCCTCTGGCTGAAGCTCTGAAACAGGTTTGTCTGTATCCAGGCTCTGCAGGCAGGTTGGTCCGCTATCTGTGTTACACTCTACGGGTTTGTTGTCCTTCTCACTTATCTGGACCTGTATGTCCTGTCCGTCAGCAAAGATATCCATGCAGTCTGCGTAGATGTCTTCACTAGTCTGCTCTTGCAGCTGTTTCTTGGCATTCTGCAGTTTGCACCTGAGATCCATATTAATTGCATATTCAACACTCAGTTTGGAGGCAGAGGTTTCCTCGATGTCCTTCAGTAGATGAAGGAGATTCTGGTTTGTGTCCTCTATAGCTTTATCACTTGTGACCTGCATCACTAAACCATTAACTTGGGTTTTAAGCTGCCTGATGATTTTATCTTTGGTTTTAAGGTTGTTATTGGCCCTCTCCTGTTTGTTTTCAGCACAGCGCATGCTACATTTGAGAGAAGATATTTCATCCCTCAGCTCTCTCTCGCTGAGAGTTTCCTGTGTTTGTCTGCCCTCTAGCAGAGCCAGGACTGCATACAGGGTTTCAGCTCTGGTTTTCAGCTTGGCCCTTTGAGGTCCAGAATGCATCTTAAAGAGCATGGCCTGTGCAGACTGTAATTCTTGCGTGACTTTTGTATAGTAGTTTGCAACATAATCCTGAACACGGGCGTCCAGACATTTGACGGTTCCTGTTGCCATCTTTCTTTTTCTCTTCGCGATAATTTCTGATTATGCAAGCTGCTTCTGTGAACAATACGTGTGTAGTAGTCAATGAAAGGTCAATATATACGCTAGAGGGAGAGGTATATCTATTTACACTAAAACTTCAAAGGAATTCTGTAATGACATCACATTCTGTTATGACATCAGAGTTCAGTTCAATAGAACATATTGTTACCATGGTAACAGCAAGTCCCTTTTCAAAGCTATTGTAATCATAATCACCCTGTATACAGCAGACTTTAAATACAACTCTGATTCCTGCCACATCCAGAAATACTCAGATGACACAGCTATTGTGGTGTGTATCAGCAACAGCAGGAAGAGGAGTACAGGGATCTGACGACGGCCTTCAGTGTGAATGGAGCGACAAGAACTGCCTCCTTCTGAACACCTCCAAGACCAAGGAGCAGGTCATGGATTTCGGAGGACTAGGCCCGCCCTTCAGCCAGTCAACATTCCAGGGAAGGACAATGAGGTGGTGCACACTTATAAATACCTAGGTGTGCACCTGAACAGTAAACTGGACTGGTCCCTGAACACATCTACCAAGTCGGCTCTTTTTCCTCAGGAGGCTCAGATCCTTTGACGTCTGCAGTGAAATGCTCCACATGTTTTATCAGTCAGTGGTGGCCATGTACTCTTTTATGCTGCAGTCTGCTGCAGCAGCATGTCAGACATAAAAAAAACAAAGAGACTGGACAAGCTGGTTAAAAAGGCCGGGTCTGTGCTTGGCAGGAGTCTGGACTCACTCAGGACTCTTGTGGAGAGACACATGCAATATAAGATGGAGGCCATCTTGGACAATACCAACCCTCCTCTCCATAACATTCTGTCAAGACAGAGAACCAGCTACAGCAGCAAACGTCTCATCGCACCGCGCTGCAGAACAGAGAGGTTCAGGAGATCCTTTGTTCCCACTGCCATCAAGCTATACAACACCTCAGCCAAAGACAGTGGATCATGAACTTGACTAATTCAACTATTATTGTTTATTATTAACTATTATTATTACTACTATTGAGCTGCTGGACACTTGGATTTCCCCAAGGGGACGGGTAAATTATCTATCTATCTATCTATCTATCTATCTATCTATCTATCTATCTATCTATTGCCTTCTTTCACCCTGAGAAAGTGAAGCACAGAAACATACAGGTGAAGAGTAAAAGTGAAACAAAAACTTTGTTGACAGTTGATATGACATCTGGTCAAATGTTTATACAGAATCATACAGAATTATAGCAGCTCCTCATACATAGTGTTGTGCATTATACCCTCCACACTGGCCTTTGTAAGGTTGGTGGCTCTCTGTCCCTTGGAGAAGGCTGGCTGCAGGAGGAAGATGCTGACTAGCCCATTTTCTTCTACTTAAGAATAATTATCTGCCTTCTTAGAGCTTTTAGAGATTTCAGTTTTTGACTTTTATAAATATAAATTAATAAAGTTGCAAAAATACTGAGCCCTCAGAGGCAGGTAGCCAGTTTGACTCCCGGCCGGCCAGACCCTTTGCTGCATGTCTCTCCCCTACTCTCTCTCTCTCTCTCTCTCTCCCCCATATTTCCTGTCTCTCTCCACTTTCTCTATCAAAGAAAGGCATAAAAACCACCCAAAAAATAACTTCATATATATATACACACACACACACATACAGTATATATATATATATATATATATATATATACATATATATTACAAAAACCTGTGTCTACCTCTTAAAGTCCGTCAGACTGAACTACATCTACTTTGCCCCTTGTGTAACTTTATCACACCAAACTCATATCAATGAGATCTGCACTAAAGGATAAAAGATTCCTTTTAAAAAAACAACACAACCCTCCAGTATGTTACTTGACATCCCGTGATCTGCACTCACCTGCCTGGGTGTTTAATAGAGTATGACACAGCCAGGTATCCTCCCAGGTTGTGTCCCAGCAGGATCATGGACTCCAGACCCACTTTAGCCCTCCATTTCTCTATAGACTCCACAAACTGGTCCTCTGCCTCCTGGGCATCTGAGGAGAACAGGGGTCTGCTGCTCTGACCGAAGCCCAGCAGGTCCAGAGCGAAGACGGGCCGGTGCTGACTGAGAGCGTCCAGGTTCTGAGCCCAAAGGCCCACGCCACCTCCGAACCCATGGAGCAGAACCATGGGGGTTCTGTGTTTAACGCTCTCTCTGCTGACGATCAGGGTCCACAGCTGGTTGCCGCTGGAGACAGGAACGTGCTGTTTGGAGAAAGGACTGTCTACACCTATGGAGACAGTGAAAAGAGGAGTGAGAGAGTGAAACTGAAACACCGGACAACTTTTCATACAGACGTAGACAGAACTGATCCTCACATCTCAGCATCATGTCCTCTGCAGACTGAAGCTGGCTCTGAGAGGTGGGACACCATGATGGTAACCAGCGGGGGATCCAGCACCACCTACACAGACAAAAGGTTCATGAGCATCACCCTTATGAAATACAGATGTGACCTGGTGTCACTGAGGTGTGGCACCAGGCTTAAAGGATGAAGACAGAAACAGAGGAATGAAGCAGCAGAACAGAGGGCACAAACTAAAAGTATAGCTGAATAATAGGCTAAAAAAAATATATAGATATTGTGATATGAGTCACGATTTCAGTTGGAACAGTCATTTTTGAATTTCATTTTCAGTGAAAAGAATATTAAAATGATCATGATGTGATTGTTGTTGGGGCCTTTTACCAAATGAACATGTTCCTTCACATGTGGAGAAATATGATTTGAAGGCTGAGGCATCTCTGCAGCATCACAATGCTTCATTTCTACATTTTTATCTTTATCATAAAAATTGCAGCTCCTGCTGTTTGTATATTGCACTATTGCCATATTTTGATTTTGATAATATTTTGAATAATTGTTCAGCCCTATTAAAAAGTAACTTAAACCAACATGGCAGCATCAGGACTGAATGTTAGCACTTATTAGCCTCTGTACAAAGGAGAGGGGACTGGTTTCATAGACAGCCTCTGTCGATGACTGACTGATGGTGAATGTCATCTTTTTTATTTTATTGATCTCTATCTCATGAAGTAAATAAAACACATTTCTCATTTATCATCATTTTATCATTATTTCTATGTTATTATTTTATTATTGTTCCATCTCATTTTCCATGTTTGCAATGTTTTTTAATGTTTTTCATTTCACATCAATGTTCACATCATGTTTTTATGTTCATTTTATGTCCTTTTCATTTCTTTCTCTGTAAAGCACTTTGTGCTACATTTCTGTTATGAAAGGAATATACAACCTACAAACAAGGCTCATATAGTATGAAAGGTAGATGTCCATGTGTTGTTTGATAATAAAGTAGGCCTAGATTCTATATTTAATATACTGTACTATATTCAGACACTGAGCCTTAAAACCAGCCGTCAGAACTTCTGAAACTTGTGATGTCACAACAAAGCAGTCAACACGCTCAGCCACGGCCCAAGCCCCGCCCACCTGGACCCATCATCCAACCTTGCAGGATTTGGTTTCTCTGAGTGTTTACCTGAAATCTGCTGTTTTTTTATTGGATCACTTATAAAATCAGAAAAGAGGCTCAGAGCCTCCTCTCTTCCGATTGGCTCACCAACCAGTTGTTACTAAAGCTCCAGAGAGAAGCCTGAGAGAGGAGATGTAAAACTACATTGATATGGTTTTTGGTTCTTAAAACTACAAATATATCTTCTTATGGATCAACACTTCAAATAAAACACAAAAGAAGAGGAAAATATGGAGCTTTAAGTTGTTTTACTGTGTTAGCTCATCAGGCTGAAGAATTTTGAAACTCCAGTGTGACGGTGTATGAAGCCTTCAAAATAAAGTTTCTGCAGCGGAAACAGATGAAGAAATAGCAGAACAGGAAAGTCACCAGGCCCTCGTAAATAACTCCACACACTTCTGTCACATTCAGCCCATGTATTTCCCTCTCTGAATGAAACTCTCCTTCTCATACACACATGCTGCTGCCTCCTCCTCATCCTCATGTCAGTGCCTTTTAACATCACCAGTATCAGGACCATGACTGTGTCTGCATCATCTAATCTTCATTTCAATCATCTCACCTATGTGAATTCACCTGCTCCATCACTCATGGAACAAAAGTGAAACATGTCAGCAAATGAGCAGCAGGTGTTAAAGCCAAATGACCCTTTATTATAATAAACACATATTTTCTGTATTATTGCATTAGTGTACTGTCTTGTTTGATGACTGTAGGTGCCGCTTAAAAGATAATCATTGTTTGTGCGTGCAGTTTGTTTCTGTAGTTATAACACAAAAACACAACCAGCACAGTTTGTCTACCCGCAATGGACTGGACAAAATATTAGAAACACCTCTCAGTGTAATGCAATAATATCCTTGAAGGTAGGATTTGTTACAGTGCCATAGCATTAATTACAGCCACAGCAGGATTACCTAAGGAATTACTAAGGGAGGCTATTTGCCAGTTGCTGGAAAGTGGACCAGTGACTGCTCCAGACCAACTGCTTGATAAACCAGGTAGCTAATTAAAACAATATGTTTGCTGCAGAAAAAGCTCACTCAGGCTCAGATGAGTCATAGACTGCTGTAAAGCAGAGAACCATAATTGACATGGTTTTATAACTATTGGACACACTGAACAGCCCATTTGTACACAGTGGAGGTTTCAAGTTTCCTCATCACACTTGTGTAAGTCGAGTACTTGAACATTATTGGCTCCAAATTAGTTGTGACGTAAGAAAGTCATCTCCCTGCGTACACATGTTAAAGCTAAGATTCAAGCTGAGCAGAGAGAAACTTTAACCCTTTGTGTTCTAGTGTCAAACTCTGTATCTACATCATTCTGCACAGTGAAGCTTGTCCAAATGAAGCAACTATAAGAAAAACTAATTTCTCAGTGAACAGGGGCCTTAGTGTTCATCTAAAACATGAACAGTCTTGTGATTAAAGGGGCTACACCAGGGCTCTGAGTGGTCTAGCCCACTGGTTCCCAACCTGTGGTATTGGACTGTTGGTATTGCAACTGGGCCACAAATCAATGTAAACTGATTGCAAAACAGAACTATTTTGGTGAAAAGTGTAATTATACAAAAACAGTCATTATAATAATATTTTCACAATTTTTAAACAAAATGATCTTTAAAAATGTTGAAAAAAATCCTTTAATTTTATTTCTCGTATTAAGTCCCACATCATATACTTGTTTGCTATCTCAGTCTTATTGCGTCTTAATTTTACATCCATGGCAAAAACTGGAGAATCAGTGGATAAGTGGTTATGGATAGGTGGTTAGCAACAGGAGGAATTAAAGGAAAGAGAGTCAAGAGAGTGACCGTTGTCATTAAAATAAAAAGTTCTCTGAGAACATATATTATTTTTCCTCCGTATTGTCATGAGGTTGGATGTGGGACATGGGACATTTAAAGATTTTCCAGGGGGGCAAGAGCTGGAAAAGGATGGGGACCAATGGTCTAGACCAAACTTCAAAACTTACTTTATTGTCGTGTCCAAATAGCCCCACACACTGCTGGCCAGACCGTCAACACCAACAACAGACAGCATTCTCTGGACAACCCTGAACAGAGTGAAACAAAAAGTGGATGAGGGCAAAGAACACTGACTGACCGATGACAGAGTAGATATACAGTTGTCAGTATGAGACAGATGTGTATGACAGCAACACATTCACAAGTTAACAGATATTCAGTATGTCTAAACCATAATCTGTGGCAGATAAAGTCTGAAAACCTGCGAGTTCACTCTTTCATATGTGACAGTATGTTTCTACGTCACTTTCATGTCAGAGCTTCACAATGTTAAAGTGTTTACTTTAACTTTAGCGTAGTGCCTGACTGTTGACAACTTGTTTAACTTTTGTTAGTGTGTGCAAAAGCATCTACACACAGAATAACACTGTGTCGTTGGGATACCAAATGATGTGCCTCACTTACCATCGCCTGCATTGGTTGGTTAAACACTTTCCGTGAGCTGTGTAAGAGAAATTACTTACCCTCTGTTCACTGTCTCCGACTGCTCGGCCATACTGCTGCAACTCTCCTCTGCTGCTTCCCGCGGTCACGTGTCGTCAGAGACTCTTGACGTACAGTCAGCGATTGAAGAGGTTTGATTTGTTGTTCGGGGTGACTCCACCGTGCGGCGACGCATCCGAGACGCTTCGTGTCCCCGCCCATGGCACCGCTTCTTTTTTTCATCTATAAGACAAAACAAGCGCACCCAGCGTCAGAGCGTGAGGCGGAAGTAGCTTCTCTGTCAAATACCTAAACAAGCTACTTAGCAAAGGAGAGAGCTCTGGTAAGTAGGAAAACGACACATGTAGTTTTAAACCGTGAATAATGTGCACATGTTAAGGTAACAGGGGGTTGTATTGTTTGCACTGACAGCCTTGTTATACCGTAAATGATACGTTTGTATAAAACCGTAGTTTTGCGTTGACTCATCCTGCAAGTCATTTAAAATGTTAGCAACATAGTTGAAAGTGTTTGGCTTGATACATGTGTTCTTTAAGACAGGTCTTTCTAATACCAATACTCATTCAACGTATATGTTAAAGTCGTAAATAAATACAGAAAGAAATAAAAGTGTAATTCAGTTCTTCATTTAATATGATTTATTAAAGTAATGTAATAATCGATTTTAAATGGGGAGGAAGTATGTAGTTTTTATTACATATAGATAATCATTGCAATATTAAACCATATGGATGAAGCATGGAATTATACAATTATCTTAACATAGATATTAAAGCTTTTAAATTCAAGATTAAAATGTTGATTAATTAAAAGAAAACATAATAAACACAACATAATGATTAAAATGAAATGAAAATCAACTGCAGTATACAGATAACAATAGGAGGAAGACACTAAAGTGCATGACAATGACAAATGATATTTTATGCAGTCATGAAAATTAACTTTGGTTTAATATTTGAGATACATTAGTGTTTAAAAGTGCTGACCACAGAGCAGATGGAGGAAGCTTTATATCCTCCTTACATGCAGATGTTTTGTAAATATCATTCGGATGCATTTGCTGGTAACCTACTGTATTTGCAGTTATTTTGACCCTGGTCAGGTTGTTTACTCAGTGCTTAGATTTTCCTTTTTCAACACAGCACATCCAGATCAAATGCCCCTATGAGCCAAGACAGTGAGCCAGAATGTACACTACCAGGGGACTGGAATTGACTCACCTAAATGAAATGCTGTCATTTTCAAGCCAAGATGTATGTTATGTTACAATGATATGTAAAATGTAAATAATATTGGTCTGACCAGAGAAATTAAAATGTAAAATACTAACCTGGTTTACCTTTTAAATGTAGCATGTTCAAAATTAATTTGCCAAATTGGAAGCCAAACACAATTTTACTGAATTAGTATGAGAATTTCTTCACATAAAACTGCCAGACACACTTACACACATGCATAAAAAGTAAAAGTAGCAAAAACAAAAGTTATTCCTCTTCTTTAGTTAGTAGTTGTAAGTAGCCTATATTATCGTGTGAAGGTGAAGATTTGTAAAAATCATTTGTAGGTGGGCAAGTTGGGGTGGAATTCATTGAGCATCATTCCTGTTAAGCCTGTCTTCCTTATGAGGAATCCAATAAGTATATTTTATCCAACAAAATAAAACAGAATACAGCAAAAATAACAAAAATTAGGTGCACTTGAATATTGGTAAGAATTAAAAAAAAAAAAAAAGATAAGCTGCTACTTTAAAAACAGATATTAGTTGTGTTAGTAAAAGGCGTGGTGCCCCATGACTACCTGTGTTTCTCTGTGTTGCTGAGCAAAAGGAGAAAATAAATGTAATTTCATTAAATCTCAGGCTCGTGGTTAAAATCATAGCAAGCACGAGGCAGCAGTGATTGGTTTATATCGGCGGGTCTCAGCTGTAACAGTGAGGGGTTGTTGGTGGGTGTGACAGCTCAAGTTGGCTGCGCTGCTTCGTGACGTGGAACATAACGAAGTCCAGCTGGGTGGAGGAGCCTCCAGACACTGAACTACAGACATGTCGTTTAATCTGTTTGTTCTCAGATCAGCAGAGCCAACTCCCGCCCCGAGGCTGGAACAGAGCCGTGTCCCGCACAGACTCAGATATGGGTGAGTACCGATCCGAGCCGCCGGATACACGGACCGTGACGTACGGAATCAGCCGTGTGGATTCGTTACAGAAAATTATTCCTGTGCTTTCCAGGACTCATTTTCCACTACTGCATTTTAATAACACGCGTCGCTCCTGCACGAGGCCCTCCCTGCCCCTCTCTCTCTCTCTCTGTGTGTGTGTGTGTGTGTGTGAGAGAGAGAGAGAGAGAGTGTGTGTGTGTCAGAGTCAGTCAGCTGTTTCTGTCAGTCCACGTGTCATCTGGTCACCACTGTCCTCATAGTTCAAGGCTACTTAGTTTATGGATATAAATAATTCACCCTGTGTAGATCATAGTAATGAATCCACTGCTGATAATAAGGTCACTGTTGCTGGGAGTTCACTGCACTGGGTTGAGCAATGTCTGACACACCTTGTGAAAACCTGACAGTGAATATTTACTTTAACTTGTCACTCATGACAAATGACTGATACTTTACAGATACATTTTTATTCAGTAAAGACATTTTGATTTAGTCAGAACAGGATAGTCTCCAAGTACCAAAATATCTGGATATGGATTTAGTTTGAGGCCTATACGGTAAACTCAGCAAGCACTTTATTAGGAACAGCACACTAACACTGGGTATTTCCTCGGTTCTTCATAATAGATGTTGAAACTTTCCTCTGAGACTCCTCTGCATCCCAGCTGGGTTCACCGCTTTTTTGCGTCCCCTGGAAACACATCTGTTGTGCTACTTGCAGCGCATTTCTGTATTTGGTTGTGTTGTGTGCATTTACAGCACATCTGTTATCAAATTGATGAAGATGAGATTTTTTCTGAATTTATTTTTCTTTGCAAGTGTTTTTTTAACGTGCAGTGTGTTGAGCTCTTTAGTATGGTGGCCAACAAGGGCAAACGTGCTGCAACGGCCCAAAACACATCACAAATTCAAAAACGATGCAAGTTCAAAAACACATACCAAAAATACAAAACAAATACAACAACGGCAACGTGCTGCAAGTGAAAAAACGTGCTGATGGAAGCCAAAACAAAGACATTAATAGGAAGCATGCTGCAAATACAAAAACACTGCAACAACAAAAACACAAAAACCCCCAAAACAAACAGCGCTGTTAAAGCGCGTTTGCCCTTGTTGGCCACCGTACTTCAGTACTTTAGTGATTTAGCTTTGTGACATGGAGCATTATCCTGCTGGAAGTAGCCATTAGAAGAAGGTAAACTGAGGCCATGAAGGGATGAATATGGTCAGCAACAATACTCACATCGACTGTGGCATTCAGACCATAATTGATTGGTATTAAGGCCTAAAGTGAGTCAAGAAAACATTCCCCACACCACTACACCACCGCACCACCATCACCAGCCTGGACCTTATACATTGCACTGCTGCCACATGATTGGCTGATGGATAATTATATGAATAAGCATGTGTACAGGTGTTCCTAATAAAGTGCTCAGGAAGTGTATATTTTCAATTTTTTATATTTTTGTATGTATTTTTTATTATATTTACATTTACATGTTTATTACATCATTTCTATTTAAGATTCTATTTTTTTATTTTCCTCACTTTCTCTCTGAGAAGCACCACAGGATGTTTTCTTTGGTCACTTCTCAATGACTTCGTGTGCAGGTGTCCTGGGAGAGGCGATGATGGAGTCAGTCGACAGCAGCGGCTCCAGGTTCACTCCTCTGGTGGTGGTGGAGCTGGCTTCAGACACTAAGGAGGAAGCCATTGGATGGCTGCTGAGCAGGATAAGAGACCAACAGCGGCATGGAGGTACTGCACTCAGAGTTCTCCTTCTCTCTTCTAATATTTGTTTCTGACGTTATGGGGTAATTTCAACGAGTGTTATTTTCCCCAGGTGCTGAGCTGCTCGTGGAGCAGCTGGGACCTGGAATCGCGGCACAGGAGAAAGACAACCCCAACATGTTCCTGGTGGGGGCCTCCCAGCAGAGGCTGCTCTCTGGTGCTGAGGATGTGGGGCTCTTCAAGGAGTTCAGCGACGGGTCCATGAGGGGCTTCACCTGCGCCAACAAACACAACTTCAAAGACTTTAAAGGTAAAGTCCAGGAGCATGTCTATGCTTTGGTTTGTGAATATTTCTGCTTTAGAATAATGTTCAAAACTGTAGTTGAACTATGGTACGGTAACAGTCAACAAGTATACACACACGGGGTTGTTCTTAAAGGTTATGTGACATGGGGTTGTGCGAGTCACTTATCCATAGTCAGTGTGTTACCTGCAGTAGATGCAGATCAGCTTTTCCAGTTTAGAGAAGCAGCAGAGGCACCAGTGCAGAAGCTGAGTGACGAGCTGCTATGGACAGGGTCAGCAGAAAAAAACTGTTTAAGCTACTTAAAAATGTGCACAGAAAAAAGCTAATATTAGTTTAAGTGTTCACTTTATTTTGAATATTTTCACCACTTTATCTGCCGTTAAACAGCCCTTTACCTTTGAACTACAGTTTGTGAACCGCTCAACTACCGTATTCCTATGCACAAACGCAACTACGGCGTGCACTGTATTACTCCACAGATCAGCTGTTTGGGTCAAACAGAGCTAAGTGTAAATGTGCTTGTGCATAGAAATATTGTATTTAAATGGTTGAAAAATGTAGTTCCAAAGTAAATATTCATAATAAAGCGATACTTGAACTGATATTAGCTTTTTTCTGTGCACATTTTTTAAGTAACTAAAACAGTTTTTTTCTGCTGACACCGTCCATAGCAGCTCATCACTCAGCTTATATACTGGTGCCTCTGCTGCTTCTCTACACTGGGAGCTGATCTGAATCTACTGCAGGTAATACACTAACCATGCGTGACTACCTCACACAAACCCATGTAAAATGACCTGAACTTTTAACATTTATTCATGGAGTCTGAGGTACGACTCTGTAAAATATTCAATGACTTAGAGAAAACAGCTGCAAACTCTGTTTATTTATTATTTAGTAGAATAATGAGAATGAAGGCATAGGACTCAGTTCACAGACCCAGTTTCATTTTTGATTTAGTTCGATGTTGGTGAAATATCCAGGTTCATTTAACTGAGAATCTCACAAAATTCCTCCTAAACATTCATTTTCTCTCTTTTCATTAGAAAAGAAAAATGTGCTGAAACTTTCACCTCTGGAAAAACCTGTTTAAATTCTTTAAATGTTAATCTTAATAATGTTCATTTACCTTTTCTTCTAATAATTAAATCTCAATTGTTGAAAGCAAAACCTTAATTAATTTGTTATTGGATTTTGAAAGCTTACAGATTAAATATCTGGGTTCGATATAAGGTCGATAAGATTTGATCAAAATTTGATTTGAGCTTCAATGATTTCTTGATTAGCTGCTTGACAGAAAATTAACTAGCAACTATTTTGATAATTGATTATTCATTTAAGTAATTTTCAAGGAAAAAACGTTCAGGAAAAGTTCAGCTCCTGATTGTAAAAGTCCAGCATGGAGCCGGTTTCTAACCGTCACAGCTGAAGAATCAACAGAGCTGGAGGAAAATGAACTGTAGTTTCGAAACAAACTCTTGTTGTAATTGACACAGTTCTCATCACAGTTTAAAGAGACTGACCTCACTGTCACAGCTGTGTAACAGGTCTTTGTTGTGACTGTCACGGCGACTGTTTGCTGTCGGTCTCTGTGTCTACAGGGGATGGAGACAGCTTCCTCAGCATGGCCGAGTGTCAGTACATCGTGAAACATGAGCTGGACACATTAAGAGCCAGAGATGAGACTCATGTACCAGGATACGCCCAGGTCAAGCTGTACCCTGGGAAATCTATCAGTGAGTGTCTACACACCTCTCACACACAATTTTACACACTTTGTAATTCAGTAAGGTTTTGTCGGGATCAGTTCAGTGATATTTCCTGATTTGTAAGGTGTTTAACTGGAGCAGGTGTCTCCATGTGATTATTTTATCCATTAACAATTGATTTTATAGAATATTTACTATATGACAGTATGTACAGATATTTGGATGTAAAACTACATGTACTTTACTTTGATGAGGCATTTCATCCTTATCACTCAGCCCTGAATAATCAGCTCAGGGGTTAGTTGACTGACAGGAAGATAATGGTCAACCATTCTGATAAAGGATCAATCAAGTCATTTATACATTGGCTAGTTTAAGCTTCTCCAGTGTGAGGATTTGCTACTTTCTTCTATTTTATATTTTTATAAATTGAAAATTTTGCAGTTTATTTGAGACAAAAAAATCAATTTAAGGTCGGGAACACACTGGCTGCATGGCGGCTGCAGAACATCTTGGTGTTCATTTTGGTGCCCATGTTATCACTATGGCTCTCAGCAAAAATAGACAGAGAAAAGACCTGTTGATGATGATCATACAGGCAACACCTTCCATTATAGTTTTCTATCTAGGCTGTCTAAGCAGAATCTGAATATGACACAGACATAAATATAAATATTATATTTTTATGCCTCCGCACTGGCGACAGCTAGAGCCAGAGGCATATTGTTTTTGGGTTGTCCGTCTGTCCGTCCCATTCTTGTAGATGCGATATCTCAGTAACGTCTTGAATTTGGCACAAATGTTCACTATGACTCAAGGATGAACTGATTCGATTTTGTTGGTCAAAGGTCAAGGTCAGTGTGACCTCATAAAACACTTTTAAGCCAGCACTCAAGACTTCACAGCAGTTATGACAAGATTTCACACAAATGGTTCATAGTTTTTATGACTCTGGATAAACAGGGAGGTAATATGAAAGTGGTCTGAGTGGTGGAGGCAGACAACCATGAGGAGGTGACTTTGAGTTACATTTTCTGTCAAAAATAAATCAGAAATGAATTCATAATGGAAAGAAATACAACATTGAAGTAACCTCATGTAGAGAGATAGAGCTGCAGCAGCAGCAGCAGCAGCGATGCAGCAGTGACACAGCCGGCGTAAAGACGTCACCTTGGACTCTCGAAACTTGTAATGAGTGTTTTTCATTATTTTTCTGACAAACTTGTTTAATAGGAAAAATAATCAAATCAAATCAATTAATCTAGGATGAAAATGATGGTTAAATGAAGAACCTGAAACCAAACCTGTTCCTTAACAGTACCAATTAATGACAGTGGTAATTGTTGTGTACATTATACAAATGGAAAATAATTCATAAGCATAAACCACTGAAAACTGAATCTTACATTATTTCTTCTTCTTTGCGTAACAAATGTTTTTTTTCTTCAGTTTCATTTCTTTCTTTCTTGTGACTGGATTTACATACATTTACATATTTCACTCAGCATAATGCAGTTTCTCAGAAGTAGTAATGGTTTTAAGTTGTAATTAAAGAAGGAAGCACAACTCTGCCTTCACCCCTTGAACACAGCCTCCAACCCACCCCCAACCACCACCACCACCACTGCCTCTGTACCTCCCTCCCTCCCTCTCTTTGTCTCTCTCTCTCTCTTTCTCTGTGGTTGCAGTATGGAAACAATACTTATGCAAATGCAGTGAAATATTCCCAACGAGAGATAAGGGAGAAATGAAGTTCCAGGGGCGATAGCAGAGCCTCTATTCACTGCCTGTGTTTGAGAAATTGGTGTTAAAGCAGAATGTAATCGTTCTCAACAAATAATGCACTCAACAGATGGCAGATGAGATGATAGAGCTTTTTGATAGAGCTGCTCTGTAATAGACAATAGGAATTATTGTTATAGACAGTGCATTGTGTACAATGGGCCTCTCTCCTAGCTATTGTGTGCCTGTCCTGAAAGCTTCAGTTTCTGAATTAAGAAAATTAAGCTGCGTATTTACTTAGTTGGGAAAGTTCCATATGATTCGCTATTAAAATACCTGTATACAACATTTTAGCTCATCATGATTTGGATTATTAAATAAGTATGGTGTGATAGAGGGAAGGACATTGAGGTGGTGCACACTTATAAATACCTAGGTGTGCACCTGGACAGTAAACTGGACTGGTCCCTGAACACATGTACCTGAAGGGGCAGAGCCGGCTCTTTTTCCACAGGAAGCTCAGGTCCTTTGACGTCTGCAGTGAAATGTTGCACGTTTTTTCAGTCAGTGGTGGCCAGTGTACTCTTTTATGCTGCAGTCTCATCTCACTGCGCTGCAGAACAGAGAGGTTCAGGAGATCCTTTGTTCAAACTGCCATCAGGCTGTAGAACACCTCAGCAAAAGGATGTGGACTAATCTAATTATTATTGTTTCTTTATTATTAACTGTTTTTATTATTATCAACAATGAGCTAATGGAAATATGAATTTCCCCTAGGGGATAAAGTATCTATCTATCTATCTATCTATCTATCTATCTATCTATCTATCTATCTATCTATCTATCTATCTATCTATCTATCTATCTATCTATCTATCTATCTATCTATCTATCTATCTATCTATCTATCTATCTATCTATCTATCTATCTATCTATCTATCTGTCTATCTGTCTATCTGTCTGTCTGTCTGTCTGTCAGTCATACATATACATACATACTGGCGCTAAAGTAAATTGACAACACAGGAAGTAACGTGCTGTTATCTTTATGTCTCAGTCCGCAGACTTCAGTCCAAAGGGATCCTGATCCAGATGTTTCCTCTCCATGAGAAGGAGGAACTGAAGAGACTGTCTTTTTCCTGGTACAAAAAGGTGAAGTTGTCCCTTCAGCCTCTTGGTAAGTGGAAGAATAGTCACCATTTGAGAAAACATAATCCAATTGTTATATTATAAGATTTTTATATAAGATTTTTGTCACACCTTACATTGTTAGTCCTCACACATCCTTATCACAATGCTCCATCTGCTTCAGACTTGCTCTTTCCCTTGGTGGATGTTTTTGACTGAAATGCTCTGTTAGTGCTCCTACCCACTTCTTTTCTCTTGGTCCTCTGTCAGATGATATCAGACACTACTATGGTGAGGGCCAGGCCTTCTACTTTGGCTTCTTGGAGTACTTCACCTTTGCCCTGGTGCCCATGGCCCTCATTGGAGTGCCTTACTATCTGTTTGACTGGGAGGGCTACGACAAATACGTAATCTTTGCTGCGTTTAATTTGGTCTGGTGTACGGTTATACTGGAGGTAATGAGAGTGATTTTTACTTATTTATAGACCAGAGTCATTCAGGACTTTTTAAAAAATACAACCTAAAAGACTTAAAGGAGCTGTTAGTTTTGCTATTGCTACATTGCTCACATTAAAAGCTGTTCACCTCCAAGTTTAGAAGAAACGTTATGAGTTTAGCATCAACCTTCATTCCATTACTCACCAACAGCTGTTTCCAGAGGTGTAAAGAAACACCAATGTTAACCCTGGTTTTACTTCTATTTCTTTCACTTCTTTCCTTCAGAGTAACAAACCATGGTCATTCGGTATAAGAGATATATTTATGTAAAAATGAAACAATATACTTATACTGACCTGATACAATATCTGACACAAAAGAATATGTGATCAAAATAAATTGAATTTCATTTCCTTATAAAACCTTCTTGTTGACATGGGTAAAACCTAATGTAAAGAAGAAGATTGGCAAAGTATTTTAAAAGATTTAAAATTACAATTAATTTGTATTTGGGGGCTGTCTCCAGTCTTTAAGTATGTCATCTAATTATTGTTGCTCTTAATATGCCTCATGAGATTTTTTTGTATATAAGCCGTAGTTACACTGAATGACATCTTAGTGAACGTCTTCTGTAAATTGTGGTAAAAACGTATCATAACCATATTAAAATTAAAAAGGATACATTGTAATGTACAGAAAAAACACAATGTTTTTGACGCTTGAAAGCCCCTTTGTGTTTTGACCTTCTACTGAAGTCAGCATGCTAACCAGCTAGCCCAGGCCTGGTCAGACTTTCTCGTCGCTTTCTGATACAGAGTCACTGTAATATGCAGACTGTCCTGAAGACGTAGCTGCTCAGAGGACAAATTATAACCTCTTGTATTGTTAATATTGGCAAGACTGTTAGGTAAACAGCTGTTATTGCTAATGTTAGCTATGTAGCAATAGCAAAACAAAAAGCTTCTTTAAAGGGATAGTTCAGGTTTTTTGACGTTGGGTTGTGTGAGGTAATCTTAAATACTCAGTTCATTACCCACAGTAGATTCTGTTCAGCGCACTCCCAGTTAGGAAAGCCAGCCGGCAGTACCCGATATTGTGGCAGAGTGATATGTTGGTGTGCAGAGTAGTGTGTTGGTGTGCATGTGATTTACAGACTTTTAAAAATGGCCACTGAAACAATCCAATATCTGTTTAAATGTACGCTTCAGGTAGAATATTTTCAGCAGTTTATCTTCCTGTGAAAACAGCACTATCCTTTGGCTATACATTTTTCAACCACTGAACTACCGTATTCCTACGCACAAGCACACCTACGGAGCGCACTGTATTACGCTGCAGCTGCAGGTCAACTGAGTAAATCAGAAAGCGGCTTAATACACTGCACACCGTAGGTGCGCTGGTGTGTCTCTAAAACACATTTTTTCTCGTGGCCCTGTGCACAGCAACACATAGCTCTGCCACTCTGCCGGGTGCTGCCGGTCCGCTGAACGGAATCTGCTGTGGGTAATGTAACGACTATTCATGAGTATCTCAAACAACCCCACGTCAGAAAACCCGAACTATTTCTTTAAGGAGGAACTTGATTATAAATAATTTCTTAAAAAACGAATGTAAGAATGTGAGATGACCAGATGAATGACACAAGGACATTATGTTGTAGCTTTAATGAATAACAATGCAGTGATGAGCTGAACCTTTCCTCCACCAGTTATGGAAGCGGTGTAGTGCCTCACTAGCCTACCACTGGGGCACACTGAGCAGGAAGAAAGCCTTTGAAGAACCTCGGCCTGGTTTCCATGGTGTCCTCGGCTTCAACCCTGTGACGGGCCGCGAGGAGCCTCTCTACCCCAACGCTAAGAGGCAGCTGCGGATCTACCTTGTGTCCGTGCCCTTTGTGCTGCTCTGCCTCTACCTGTCCCTCTACGTCATGATGATCTACTTTCAGATGGAGGGCTGGGCACTCACAGTCCACGATGAGGAGCCCACATTCTGGACGGGAATACTACTGTTCATCCCCAGTATCATCTATGCTGTGGTCATAGAGATTATGAACCTGATCTACAGGTATGCTGCGGAGTTCCTCACAGAATGGGGTGAGTTGTCTAAATCTGTTCTTGTTTTAATGAAGAGTGGCAGTGCAGAAACAACATACATCAAATCAGACACTGACATCAATTCATAATTTAAGGCATTTATCAAGCAGAAATGATCCCTTTCCTGCTTCTCATATATGACAGTTATCTCCTTTTGTTTTCAAAGATAGAAGATATGTTAAGGTTTAGGACTTTATGTAAGAATAACAAACAGTTTAAAAATTCCACCTTTGACCTGAGGAATTGGCCTTTTAATAGAAAAAAAAATAAGCCAAAATAATGTTTAGTTGCAAACCAAGATCAAATCAGTAATTCCACTGTATTACATTACATTCATTTAGCATTCACCTCATATCATGGCAAAGTTTGGCAAAGTTGCAGAAAGATTTCTTTATGCCTGTGTGCTATCAACAGTCGGAGCTGGGGGCATTATGTTTTTTTTACAAAGATGAACTGATTAGATTTTGGAGGTCAAAGGTCAAGATCACTGTGACCTCACAAAACATGTTTTTGGCCTTAACCCAAGAAGCTGAGTGGACTCCTCAGGACCACAGGGACATGTACACACATTTGTTTGACCATTAGTTTTTGGTGAACCTGTTAGACAGGACAACAGATTCTTGTGGCTGTACAGAGCTTCTAAAGAGAAAAGCTCTGTATACCTGCACATTTTTTTTTACTTCACTTATTTTCACTTATTCAGACTGATCAGTTCTCTGCACAGGTTGAAATATGGGTGGAACTTCACTGGAAACTATGTGAGGTCACTAAACTACAAGTACCAGTGAGAATGATAAATGTGGAAGCTAACAGGGTGTGGGAGAAATGCTAATTAAGTCCAGTTTCTCTAATCCGGTACTGAACGGTGGTACACCAGCTGTTTTCCACCAGCTGTGAAAAGCAAAACACCTGCTGTGACATCACTGATTGGGGAAGGGTAACATGATTGATTGTTTCAACCCAGAAAGAGCAACACAATCTCATTTACTTTCTGTTTGATTCAGTGTTGATTTAGCACTCCACCAGGTTTACAAACCAAAGTCGATGTACATGTCACAGGGAGAACTGCTCATCCTGTCACAACAGATGTATAATGTTGTATGGCTTATGGAGTTTTGTCAACTCAAGTTGTAGGAGCCTAAAAGCATTTTTGTTGATGTTTAAGTGGTTAAATAACACAGTTCATTGAATGTTTAATAATTTAAATATTTAAAGTAATCAAAAAGGTAAATATATGATTCTTTAGATTAAAAATGTGTGGTTACAATTTAAAATATGTAACATTTCATTTCTAATTGATTGTACTGTGTAGAACTTGGTTAGACCTTTAATGATCCCACGCAAAGGGAGTTCAGGGGCGTTACCGAGAGGTAATTACAGGACAAGCAGAGAGAGTAGAGCGACACAGTTTTTTGACCTCTCTCTCACTCTCTTTCTCTATATCTCCTTTTCTGTATATTGACTTTTATTATTTGAAAGTGGAAAAGATTTTGTTTTGTATCACCTTTTTGATGTAAAGTAAAGAATTTAACTTTACAAGTGGTCTCCTGGAATTTTGTGGATTTCGAAGTGGACGAGAGGGATGATAGAGCGTCAAGCTATGGCTTTACTAAATGGAAACTTACACAAGTGATCAGCTGATGTTTATGTTACATTAGGGGAAGTCTGTGTAACAGGGGTCAGTCTCCTCCTGAATATACAGTTCACAACACCCCATTAAATGTCTTTTTCTACATAACAGTTACGTTCTCTGCGTTGTGTAAAAGACGATGCAAGTAACGTCTGGCAGTTGACTGACTGACAGCTCCAATGTCAATTCACTGACTTTTTTATTTGCTTACAAGCATATGCATACAAGGCCCAGCCTCAATAAAACAATTTAATATAATCACTTTGTCTCTCAGATTAGATACATTAATACATTAACATTTCGAGATCTTCATTTAACAGTCACAGACTTGGGGCGCCTCAGTGGCTCACCTGGTAGAGCGTGTACCACAGAGGTTTAGTCCTGACCACAGCGGCCATGGGTTCCAGTCGCTGCATGTCATCCCCTCTCTCTCTCTCTCTCCCTGACTTTCCTGTTCATCTCTCACTATCCTATCAGAATAAAGGCAAAAATGCCAAAAAAAAATTTGACTTGTTCCACCAGTAATGGACTTTATATAGTTGTATTGTTACCTTGGTAACCTAGCACTAACTATGAAAATATTAAAATTTAAAGCTCAAATTATGTGTTTAATGTAACATGCTGCATCTGCTGTGTAGACTTTTTGTCCATCCTCTTTTTGCAACAATAGGAAATCACTCTTACTCTAATATGAGCAGAAAAGACCCTTCATTTTTGGAGTTAAGTACAAATAACATTATTATTATTATATTATAACTTCTCATTTCAAAACATTGAGATGTGTTGTTGTTTTCCCTTTGTTAGACAAAATGAATTGGTAGTAAACTGTGGATGTGAAGACTACGCTTCAGTGCATTCTGTAGGATGAGGGAGGAAATGTGATGCGGGTCATAGAAAGAACTGCCTGTCATTTGTTTTATGTGACATGCTTCAAATGTTTTTTTCCCCTCTGTGCGTTTAGAGAATCACCGGCTAGAGTCTTCATATCAGAATCACTTGGTCCTCAAAGTATTAGTCGTGAGTATAAAGGACTTATGTTTTTCAAAATATTGCCAATTTCATCCTTCAGTGATCCGACACTCACACTTATCATCGCTGGCTTGACACTTTTCTCTGCAGTTCAACTTCTTCAACTGTTTCGCCTCGTTGTTCTACATCGCCTTTGTCATGCAGGACATGGTGCTGCTCAGACAGGTAGGCCCGGGTTTTTCAGTTTCTTCTTCCACTGATTTTCAATATTTTTTATTTGTTTGTCTCCTTGTTTTGTTCTCATTTTGCTTCTGTTTCCTTCCTTCTATCATTATTCTTTTATTTCCTTTCTTCCATTCTTGATTCCTTTATTACTTCCTTGGGTTCTGTCTTCCCCATTTCCCTTTTATGTCTTTCTTTCCCTCCCTCCCTTGTTTCCCCTCACGTTTCCTCACCCTACCTGGTTTCTGTTGTTTTCTTTGTCTTGGTTTTCGTCTGTGTCCAGAGTCTGGCCACCCTACTGATTACTAGTCAGATCTTGAATCAGTTCATGGAGGCCTTCTTGCCCTACTGGCTCCAGAGGAGACGCAACAAGAAGATGATCCACAAGGTCCGGAAGAGAAAAACTCTGGAGGACAAAGAGCTTCCTCTGGCCGAGCAGGTCCGGCTGGAGGCTGACATGAGCACGTACTTGGTAGGTGCACATGGTCTTTTCTCTCAGTCAGTTTCATGATTTGAGTATCAGGTCTCCATTTGTGTTTATATGTTGATCCATATGCCTGTGAGATGTTCTCTCCCTCTCTCAGGGAACATTTGACGACTACCTGGAGCTGTTCCTGCTATTTGGTTACGTCAGTCTGTTCTCCTGTGTCTACCCTCTGGCTGCCGTCCTGGTGGTGTTGAACAACATCACTGAGGTTTACTCTGACGCCTTCAAGATGTGTCGCGTGTTCAAACGACCCTTCTCTGACCCAGCAGCAAACATAGGAGTCTGGCAGGTGGGACATGCAAAAAGCAGGTAGCATGTATGCAAACACTTTTGTCAGATTGCTTCAGCAACTTTTATAGATTCATCCATATTGAGTTTTTTGACACTAAGGTGGCAGTTGATGTTATTTTTAGGAAATAAAAAGCTAAAAACAAATGTTCTTTATTTTTTAAAGTGCAGATTAAACCAAAGCTGCTGCTATTATTGAACAGCTTGAGGACAATAAATGCACCACCTCCTTGGGTCCAATTATCCACTCGCATGGTTTCTCATATCACCGCTATGCAGACGAAACCCATCTTTACCTGTCAGACAAACCCACGGATCTCAGCCTGTCTCTCTGACATAACCACATGGATGAAGGAACACAACCTTCTAAACTAAACCTCTCTATGACTGAACTGTTAGTCATCCCGGCCAATCAGTCTCTTCATCATGATATCAATATTAAAATCACCTATTCATCTCTTACCCCAACCAAGGTCTAGAGAAACCTGGGTGTCATGTTTGATGACCAGCTCTCCTTCTCAGACCATGTGGTTGCTCTATACAACATCAGAAAAATCAGGCCTTACCTGACTCAGTATGCCCCCAGCTCTTGGTTCAGACCACTGTTATCTCTCATCTCAACTCCTTTCCTCCACAGTGAAACCCTTACGCATGCAATGCATTGAAGGGTTGAATGGTTTTCAATCAGCCTAAAAGCCCATGTCACTCCGCTACTCATCGACGTCCAATGGCTACCTATCCCAACCCAGCTCAAGGCAGAGGGAAGACCACACATGACTTAAAACTAACTTTATTTTATATAACTGAAAAATAAATTAAAGGCAAACAAATAAATGAACAAAAACAACAGGGAGGGAGGAAGCCAGGGAAGGGAGAGAGACTGGCTGACTACCACCAGCTTATATAGTGCAGCCAGACCAAGAAAGCTGAAGCTTCCTGAAAACTGAACTCCACCCATCAGGCTCCTGTAGCGAGAAGCCTGCTCAGAGAGGGTCGTCACACTACCTATGGCTGCCTGAATCAAATTCAACTCACTGATGCTGCCTTCAGAGTGACTTCTGGATCTGCTCCATCTACTTGAACTGAATCATTCAGCCTTATGCTCCTTCTCGCCACTGTGCTCCTCGAAGGAATGTTGTCAGGCATCACCATCCCTGATCACAAGACAGTCTCAGTCCAGACTGTTCAGGTCTGTGGTTCTATTAGAGCAGGGTGTCCCTCTCTATCTTCAAGAATCTGTTGAAGACTCCTCTCCTCTCCTAACACCTCTAACACCCCCAACAGGTCTAACTAGCTCTGTCTATTAACTTTTACCTACCTCCTTGAAACTATTGAATACAACCCAGTTGAAGCTTTCATGACGTCCCTCACTTGTAAGTCTGCCAAATGAATAAAAGTAAATGACACATGTATCCTCTCTAGTTACCATTATTCACTTCTGTGTGAAATGTTATCTGACTACACTGTCCATGAGAATATTACACTTCTGTCAGTCTTATTTATAACATGCTTTCCTGATCTGAACTGTTGATTAAGAGCGAGGTGTCACTAACCCTACACCGTGCCCATCTGGGTTTCCATTTTTGGAAACAAATCACTGACTGTTGCCGTCTCTCTGTCTCCGTGTCCAGCTCGCCTTTGAGGCCATGAGTGTGATCGCTGTTGTGACCAACTTCGCTCTGATCGGCATGTCTCCAGAAGTCAAGGCCTACTTCCCCGACTCAGAGACACAGCTCATACTGTGGACAGTGGCTATAGAGGTAATTCATGTGCACATTCATACACAAAGACACAAGACCATGTACATGCACACATACGGTAGTGATCCACATAGAACAGTGCACCTTTGTGTGGTGGTCACACAACATCTGTGCACCAGAGGTATTCTAATTGTGTTGGTATGATTATAAAACAAGACTTGGCTTGTCCCATAGCAGAACAGCAAGTGCTCAACCAGCCTCAAAGAGACAAGGACAAGTCAGTTTGAGTCGACCTGAAGATTATTATAGGAGACAGTCAAAGGTTTTTTTTTTTTGATTTGATCAGATTGACTTAAAATGCAACAATTTGCCTTATTTAAAAAGGCCTAGGAAGAAAAGTACATACGCTCTTGGGTGTATCTGATACACCACATGAATGGACACTTGAGTAACTGCTTAACATGGTTGAAAGCTACCAAGGAAAATAGTAAATCTTTCCCTTTGCTTCCTTTAATGTCAGCAGAAATCTCATAATAATGGAGGAAGCACTATTAGTTTGCATTGACCACGAAAGGCCACGAGGCAAACTTACATTCAAGCACAACAAACAATCACAAGGTTTACAAATAATACCAAAAACCAGCCAACGTCCAAACAGTCTCAGTTCTTTAACACGACTTCAGTAGTCTGATTATGATTAAATCCCCAGTTAAGGCAATGAATAACATAGAGTTGGGAGCATAGCAAGACACCGCAGTTCATAATATGAAGAGGAACCCACGCAATCACACCGCAGTCTGTTCAGACGAAGGGTCCAGTGAGGGTCCACAACATATAATCCCCCTCCCCCATTTAATACATAACAGTGGAATGAAAATAATAATAAAGGCCATAGTCACAACCTGTGTTCAGATCATACGTCAACAATAACACTCTATATGTACAGCATTTTAAATATCTGAGGGAAAATAATAAAAGCCATGTTCACCATCACGATTGCCATTCACACAGGTGGAGCTTAGCTGATCGTTACGAATAAATCTTTAGCTGCTTATCATTTTTGTTAATTGTAACTCACTGTACTCTGCACTCTGTACAGCAGCTCCCAAACCCTGCAGAGTGTTGTATTAGAACCATCAGAACCTACGGCAGTATGATGGTACAAAAGCCACATGGACAAACAAGTTGGCCCCAGTCAAAGACCAGATGTTCACTTCCTGTCCTGACACCGTATGGGACACTTTGAGAACCATCTAATTGGAGGAAATAAATGAAAACACCTGTGTGGATGTATTACAAGTTGTGGGGCCTTCAACTAAAACATGGAGATACAGCCCTTTTGTGTGCAAGCATGATGCTGTGGCTGAAGGGCTGTTGAAACTTCTTGTGCACTAGATGGAGCCAGAGTCCAAATTCAATCCATGCGAGAGAGGGAGAGAGGGAGAGAGGGAGAGAGAGGGAGAGAGAGAGAGAGAGAGAGAGAGAGAGAGAGAGAGAGAGAGAGAGAGAGTGAGTATCTGCATAAATGTTTTTTTGCACTATGCATCCCTGTCAGCCTGTCATTGTTTAAGCTTGTGTGTGTGTGTGTGTGTTACTAATTTTGGCATCACCCTGCCCCGCTTTTATCTGCGTTCTATTCATACAGCATTTCGACACCCAACACACACACAGAATGTGTGTGTGTTTCTGCTGTTCAACAACCTCCCGGGGGAACGATTGTTCTCGACATCCAGTTATCGTGTCATATAGTCAGTCGACTGTTACTGTACTTCACTGCTGCTGTGGCACAAACTGGGTCATATTGATCATCTGCATGTTTGATTGAATGTGTGGTCTGAACACACACAGGTGATTGATAAACTCCTCTGCTCATGGAGAAGTTGTTCACTGTGTGTGATGTTTCTTCATCAGCAGCTGTGAGGATAAACGTGTTTACCAAAACCTTCTTTTGGTGAGAGATGGACTGAGTTTATTTCGCCTGACTCTGCTTCACATGCGCCTGCGGGTTTAGAGCACTGACTCTTTTAAGGTGTCCACATTATTAATTTACATTCATACAAAACACTACTCAAAAATACAGATAGAACAGACTGAAAATATCTTGTGCAGTTGTGACAGTAGTGGCAAAGTGACTAAATGAAATGCTCGTGTTCAGACCTCTCTCACATTTTTCTGTCTTGGTTGTGATTGGTTGTCTGGCCAGCACAACTGTTAACCAGAGCTTTTTACTAAATCTGCTGTAAACATCAATTATCTTTAGAGAATGAACTCCAATGGAAACTTTCCAATCTTTAAGTGGAACTCACTCCTTCTAAACTGCATGTTGGATGGTTGCATAGAGTTTGAAGTCCAACAGCTGAGTGCAGCACTATGAATGTCTCCTAGAAGAGCCTTTCTAATCCTCATTTTTAAATAATATCATAACTCCTCCCTCTCAATCACAGACAGCTTCTCTGAGTGAGGCTCTTTGGAACAACTATAAACACATCTTTTCCAATAGTGTCTCCAGTAAGTGACACAAATAACAAAAAACAGAGTTAAAGAGGGAAACAGAGCCTGATTACTTCCTCACTCGCACTAACCAGTTAAAGTGGGTGTAAATGTTGGATTGTCGGCTTCGACACTGATGCGTCCTGTGTGACGTTGGAGAAGGGGGAGGTTGTTTCTGACGCTTTCCAAACAGACGTACAGTTTTGAAAGAGTATAAATTAAAGCTCTAATAACAACAGGTCGGTGAGCCAATCAGAAGAGGGGAGGCTCTGAGCTTGTTTTCCAATAAAAATACAGCAGATTTCAGGTAAACACTCAGAGAAACCAAATCCTGCAAGTATGAACTGTGGGTCCAGGTGGGCGGGGCTTGGGGCATGGCTGTGAGTGATGACATCTTTTTTGTGACATCACAAAGTTACAGCTTGTTTTAAGGCTCAGTTTCTGAATGTGTGTATTTCTCTGTGGACTGAGGCTTTGATACTTTCACAGTAATAATATAGAACCTAGACCTGCTTTATAATCAAACAACACATGGACATCTACCTTTAGACTGTATCAGACCTTTAAGCCTCACTCAGTGCAGTTATACTCCTTATACTTTTTCTACCAATCTAATGACACTAAGTGCCATCCTCAGGGCAGACTTCATATGTCAACCTAACAAAATCTTTAGGACGGTTGACTGCTCTGTCCGTCACTTCAGTATTTTTTAGTCTGGGTTTTAGTCACATTCTCCTAACAGGGAGCGTGCCACCTCTCATCCGTCCCCACTGCCTTCACACTCTCCTGGACAACGTGAATTTTTATGGCCATAGACACAGGCACACTGGCCCAGGAGAGGGAGTGATGGTCTCTGTTTGACTTATACTCTGCCCCCTCACCTGAATAAGTAGAGGAGGCGAGGTGCTGTTCTGGTGCACACAGACAAACCCAGCTCCCAGCATGCATTAGACTATCACTCTCTCCCTTATAATGTGGCAGTGTGTCAGCAATCCATCCTGCATGATATGACACAGTAGATCAGGTAGACCTGTCTGTGGTATACATCACAGGCTCACATCAATGTAGACACGGAGAAAGGAGATGGAAAAACGGTGAGGAGGAAAGGGGTTGAGAGGAGAACAGGTCGGTCTGATGAGGGAGAAACAGTGTGTGTGTGTGTGTGTGTGTGATGAACCTGAGTCACCAGCTGATTGTACATCTGAGCACGTTCCACCCTGTTACCATTCAGCACATTTCCTTGAAAAGAGCAGGCAGGCTATTAAAGAGCTGTTCAGTGTACATATACACAGATGCTGCTTATTGACAGAAATAACCGTTAACAGGCCTGTGAGTGCTACTCTATTCAGTCACAGATGTTTAATCATCTCACAGTTTCATATTATATTCAGATTACATTTTCAGTTGTTTTAATCTGTGTTCTTTAAAGAGAGAGAGAAGACTCAAACTAAGGGTTAAAATCAAGTCACTCAGCCCCTCTTATCTTGGTTGTGGGGTTGGGGTGGGGGTGGGCAGGAGGGCAGCACCTTGTTGCTTTCCTGCAGTAGTGCTATGATACCTGGGTAATTACTGTATAGGGCTTACACACATCAGTGAGCAGTAACCAGGCAACCGGCCAGCCTGCCACAGAAACAGACAGACTCAGAGTCACGGGCCTGTCTGTTATAATCTGCTCCTTTCAGAACAGGGACTCTGAACCTGGTCTGCTCAAAAACGAAGGGTGGACAGATCAGATCAGATCTGACGCCACAGCAGTGTCAGAGGTTTGACTTTTTATGTACAACAAGCAGGTGTTTTCTTCATTTGACAGAAACCTTTAGAACAAAAACTCTGAATCTTATCATGGTTGTGTAGCCTGTGTTGCTTTGTGTAGATGTTTGTTGACCTCCTGCACTGTCCTAAATCAGCAATGTAGGTGTCTCATCTACTCATCGTCAATACCTGATGAATTATCACTTGACAAAGTTGTTATGAGAAACATTTTATCAAAGGTTGCCTGTTTACACATTGAGCAGATATTAGCATTAATGTTTCTAGCCACCTGTTTAATTCAAAGTTTAGTGTTCCCTCTTTTTAGCTCCTTTATTGGTCTCCACCATAGACTGTGAAAAAATGTAAATGTACATCGCCTCCGTGAATAACCTACAGGTTTCTGAAGAGTGGTTTTGAAGCTCAGAATGAGCTGCTTTGCCGTCGTCATCTTGGCAGTGCTTGACTCCGCCCCTAAGTCCCATTTAATACAAAAATGGGAAAAGAGGTGGGGCGTGTGTGGAGCCAGTTTGTGGCATACACTCACCACCTGTCATTCAAAGTGACCATGCCCTAATTTATACATAACTTTAAGCCTTAATAAAATGTAAACAATGAGTCATATAAAAATTCACCCCCGTACAGTTGTCATAAAGGAGGAAATTAGCTCTGGAGACCAAAACAGTTTTTGTACTAGGCTGTAAACATGTTTATTTCTGCTGTAAAGATGGACATTTTAACATGGGAGTCTATGGGGATTGATGGGAGTAATTCATGTTTGGCCACACACCTCTCTGAGTTGCTGCTGCAGCAACTGAGTGGAGACTATTGGCTTCTCTGAACACACCTACTCAGTTAGCCTCTACCAATAGCCTACATGTGAGGCATTTAGGGGACATCTGTAAATTGTAGCTGCAGAAAATAACTTCGGTAACACTATCCTCCTCCAAACCGTGTCTCTGAGCCACTGCATATATATCGGTCATCCACCACAGCAAGTGAATTCTCAGCATGTAGGAAAAATGTATGTCTGTCAAATGTAATTAATGATGAAAACACCAGTATGGACATAGATTTGTCTCAATATTATTTGTATGGGCAGATGAACAGATTGTTGAGAATTGTTTGTGTGTCAGTCGATCAGAATCGAAATGAACATGGTTAAAAAAAAAAAAAAAAAAAAACAGTGTTAATGTCACAATCATGAACTGAGTTGTTAGACTCAGTGGATGAGTGGATAACTGAAGAAGCACAAGCCTTCCACAAGCTTCTCACAATAAGTTGCTGAATTTTGGCCCTTTCCTCCTGACAGAACTGGTGAACTGAGTCAGAGTTGTAGGCATCCTTACTTGCGTATGCCTTTTCAAGTCTGCACACAAATTTTCTGTTGGATCGAAGTCAGGGCTTTGTGATGGCCATAATACTTTGACCTTGTTGTTCTCAAGCCATGTTGTCACATCTTTGGAAGTATGATTGTCCATTTGAAGGAATCATTTATGACCGAGCTTTAATTTCCTGGCTGATGTTTCGAGATGTTGCTTCAAAATATCCACATAATTTTCCTTCCTCATGATGCCATCTGTTTTGTAAAGTTCACCAGTCCCTCAAACAACAAATTATTGGAAAAATTACTTATATGCCCTTATAGATGTGCCAAAACTATAGATAACACAAAATCTGTGGAGTTGTTTTTTATGTAAATGTCTGACTTCAACTGTAGTGTGGGGTTGAGATTAAAACATTAGGTCTGAATGAGAATTCAGTGAGTGCTAGCAGAGAGCTCTTTGTTTGCTCTGTCTGAGCTTTGTGTGAGATGTATGAATTTTTTAAACTAAAGGCTGGGATGAGAATAAATTTAGTTCACAGAGAGAGCTCTCTGATGTCTTTGATAAAAAAGAGGCACAAAAGTTGAGAAAATCTGAGAATTATTTCAGAGCTTGATGAGATCTAATTTGAAATTTAAAAGGATTATAATTTGAGATTTAATTTTGGATTCTGGATTCTTCTGGTAACAGAAGCTTTTTGGAGGCTGTATGGTAGACAGCTCTACTGCCACACACAACAATACACTCAAGCACATTGACAGACACAAACAAACACCATCTTACTTTTTTAATATTCACCTTCAAAATTAGAGTCTCAGCCAGGTAAAAAGAGCCTAGTGGAGGTTCTGTTGGGCAGCTCTACCGCTACACACACACACACACACACACACACACAAACACACACACACACACACACACACACACACACACATATTTATATTGACAGAAACACAGAAAAAAACCATCTCCACGATTTGGATTAACCTTCAAAATAAAAGTCTCAGCCAGGTTAGAGGGGATTACTGGCTTTGTAACCTTATGCAAATTTATACTGCCACACACAGAAGCACACACATTGACAGACACAGACCATCTCTACGCCATGGATACACTTTCAAAATAAGATTTTCAAAAAAGTAAGAGGTAAAGTAGGCAATAAAAGTTTAATCTTCAGTCAAAGCTATTGTGTATATTGGGATATAGTGGGTTCTCTTTGTAGAACTTTGCTGTAACTTTGTGTCACAACAACATTGGATTTGGTTTGGTTTGGTCAGTGTTTATCTGAAATGTTATAATAATAGATCACTCAGAAAATAGTCAGCCATTCAGAAGAGGGGCTCAGAGCCTCCACTCTTCCGATTGGCTCACTGACCTGTTGTTACTAGAGCTCCAGAGAGAAGCCTGAGAGAGGAGATGTAAAACTACACTGAGATGGTTTTTGGTTCTTAAAACCAAAATATATCTTCTTGTGGATCAACACTTAAAATAAAACACTAGAGAAGAGTAAAATATGGGAACTGGGGAAAAACGTTGGAGTTTTAAACTCCACAGTTTAATTTTTGAGTTATAAAGGCTTGTTCTGTTCCTGTCAGATCACACATGAAATAACAGAATTAGTTGTTCCTCATCAGTTGGATTGATGGTGGATTGAAATGTTAATTTTCCAATTAACAGTGAATGGGTGCCATGGTAACAGCATTAAGTGCTGAATACTGAGCAGTGGAAGTATCAGTTGTTCTGTGGTCCACTTGATTCATGCCAGTCTTGGCAGCAGTGTAGCTGCTCTTGTGTGTCAAGGTTGTCTTCCTCAGGTGAAGACGCCTCCTAATGTGGTCTGGGGATCATGATGCTCATCATCCAAATGGCTAAATTAACATTTAGGATTTAGGGGGTCACTTTTGCCTCAATTAGAAACTTTCTCTTTTGTGTAGAGGAGGACTCGGAGTAGAAGAGACATGGTGATGATGATGGTGATAATGATGAATCACACAGGTGATGGAGAAGCTCAGTCAAGTTCCTTTGCCAGTTTAACATACTCAGTGTTACAATGATAATGAAAATACCTTCAAACTTGGCATCTGAAGTTTGATCACATTCATTATGTCAGAGGAAACAGAATTTATTGTCAGACCTTGAAAAGTGAAACAGCATTTAACCCTCCAGTCCTCATCCTCTCACTCTCAGCCTAACCTTGTGCTGCTGAACACTCAGAGATATAAATTAGCCTTGAATAGCATTAGCAATCAGCTAAGAGCTGGAGTGTTTATTGTGCACTTTAAATCAATATGACAAGTCACTAGGATCAGGGATTTCTCTGCTTCTTCTGCTTTAATTAGTGGAGCTGCCACGCTGACTGGAATGACAAAATCTCTTAGTCAAGAGTGATGTTGGTGTCCCTCCTCACAGTCTGAGGCACAGATTCATTACCACGCCTCAAAGTTTTTTCTTCAACAGCTCTTTGTGGAACTAAATTGAGGCTCTACATTTGTTTTTGTATTTCCCAGAAACCTCAGTGAATGTTCCCCTGAGAGAGATCATTGGACTGTTGGTGTAGGTCAGTTTAGTAAAATGATATGTGATGTGAAAATGTAGGTTATAGTTATAACCTGTAAGGTTTCCACATTAAAATGTCTAAAAACAACTAGACTTATATTCTATATGTTGTTGAGTTGTGTTCTTACATTATGACAAATGTTTCCATCAATTCTCAAACCAGAGAAATCTGTGATTCTAATCATTGGAACGCTCCGTGTCATTTGGTCACCTGTCAATGACATCATATTTCTTATCATCATCTCATCTGTCAGTGTTGTGGTTTCCTGCCAGAAGCACTTACAGCCACATACATTTTTTACACCTTGGTCGTTTTTGACTAACTTTGAAACAGATGAAGGATTTTACTCATCTGACGTCTGGATCTGCAGTTATCAGAGAAGCAAGCTGAGGAAAGGTTACGCTTCTTCACTACTCTGCCAAATGAGACCCCTAGAGGCAGAAGTTACAGACTGTGTGTTTAACACACTTGTTTGAAGCTGATTAATTCACAAGCAGTGTGATGTCAAAGTTAGAAAATATTAGACCTAAACAGAATCATTCATCTTACCCAAATCACTTGGTTCAATAAGGCTGAGACCTTTTCCAAACACACACACACACACACACACACACACACACACGCAGAGTCCATTACTGTAATGAAAGAAACAGGCACTGAAACAACACAGCTGATGGCAGCCGGCAGTAATCCAGATGGACTGGCACAGGTGTGTGTGTGTGTGTGTGTGTGTGTGTGTGTGTGTGTGTGTGTGTGTGTGTGTTGTGTGTGGTGTGTTGTGTGTGGTCTGGTGGCCAGTTGGGAATCATGTTGGTCAGCATACACATCCTCATGGTAACACACACACACTTCGTGACTCTGTTAGGAACAGCACCACTAACTGTGTAGTAGTTCCTCAGTTCTTTCAATGTCATGGATCCACAGATGTTGACACACTCTCCGGACTCTGAGCACTCTGCTATGTTGAGCATGATGCACTCACATCATTTCTGCTGATTCTGTCAGCTGCATTTCATGCTGCCACTCTCCTGTTCTACCACATCCCAAAGGTCTTCTACTGGTTCAGGCTGGGAGACTGGGGGGGGGCACTGAAGTTCAATGAACTCACTGTCATGTTGATGAAACCAGTTTGAGATGACTTTAGCTTTGTGTCATGGAGCATTATCCTGCTGGAAATAGACAATTAAAAGATGGTGAGCGTATGGCGTGAAGGGGATGAACATCGTCAGCAGCAACACTCAGATAGACTGTGACATTCAGACCATGACTGATTGGTATTAAGAAAGAAAACATTCCCAATTCCATCACGCCACACCTCCAGCCTGGACTGTTGCACACAAGGCAGGTTGGGTCCATGGTGTGTCCACTGCAGCCTCAGGTCTCTGTTCTTGTGACGGAAGTGGAACCTGACGTTGTCTCCTGCTGTTTTGGTCCATCCACGTCAAGTTTGGACGTGTTGTTCACTCTGAAGCTTTTCTGCTCAGCAGTTGTAAAGAGTGGTTATCTGAGGTGATTGTAGCCTCTCTGTCAGCACTACAACCAGTCTACTACTTTCTCCTCTGACCCTTTGACCTCTCTCATCAACGCAGGAGCTGCTGCTCACTGGATGCTTTTTCTTGTTGCTCCATTCTGAGTAAAAAACTCTCGAGACTGTTGTGAGTGAAAATCCAGATCAGCAGAAACACTCAAAGCAGCCGTCTGACACAGACAATCGTGAAGGCTCAAAGTCACTGAGATCACATTTTATCTCATTAACTGAAGCTCCTCATTCTGGATTTGCAGGGTCTTATTCACCGTACTGCTGTCACCAGTGATTGGTTTAGTTGGATGTTATAGTTAGCATTGAATAGAGCAGATTGTTGTGTACGTAAGATAAAGGTGTACTCTTCAGGTGGATGGTACTGCGCAGTTCTTACGCAGGTCCCTCGAGTGTATCCTCTCGTTGTAGAATGGAGGATCGTTAGCAGACGCTCCCAGACAGAGTGATTCTTTAACGTTGTTTGCCACTTTATTGGTGTTATACGCGAGTGTTAATTTTACACAATGTGGAATGAAGTTGCTCATTCCATGCCATGCAGTCTATCACAGTCAAATAACTCAGAGACAAATGTGAAGACGGTCTGGATACTGTGTCTGGGAAAACCCCAGCCTGTATCGTTCGCATTTTTCTTGTGTTGATAAGGGGTGGGTTTATTGTCTGATGGTGTTTTGTGCGTGCCAATACTTTTGCAATGAGGAGTGGAGATGATGTCTTTCATTGGCTTCATGCCATCCCTCGTATGCCCATTTGTTTTCTGTCTCATCTGAGGTCAGGTCTTCCCGCTGAACAGCAGGTCAGATACAGATGTAGTACCACGACGTCCACTTCTCCTCCGAGAATAGTGCCCAGGTTGTTTCCAGCTCCGTCCTGCTGCCCAAGGCCAGGTGAGATATACTAATCTCGTCCAGCTGGAGTTTCTGGGTTACCCCGAGGCTCCTACTACCGAGCTGGTGACATCGCCATGTGATGGAAAGTTTGGTTCACGCTGGCTGGGGGCACCGCGAGCGCACGCGCATCTAAGCAATGCCGGCGAACTCTACCTCACACTGCTGCCTGTGCTCTGAATGTGAAGGGTAGGCAGGACTTGTGCTGTAGCGTCCCTAGGGCTGGATGGAGGAGTTCTTACTCTGTCTGTGAGGCCGAGCCAGACCCTACTGATCTGACAGGACCCCTACGGGGTACTTGCCCTTGTCAGTGCTGCTTGGTATCTCTGGCATCGTCATTATGTTTTCACTACATACGCACAAAACCAAAGAAATGGCTATAGTAGTGAAGAGACAAACCTGCAGTTATATCGCTCTACATGAGCCGCCTGAGTCTGGACGTCCGCAACGGCTGAGGTCAGTACCCCATAGCTCTCAGTGTGTGAAATATGGTCCGAACTTCAGAGCGAGAAGATAAACCACGCTTTACTGTCAGCCTGGTAAGTTGCAAACTGTTTCATTAGGTCCCTATAGGTAAGTTTCCTCCGTTCATGGAAACTTATTGTAACATTTGACGTATTATTATTAAGGGTGTACGTTAAGTTCGAGTCGCAGCTGGCGGGCGTGGACAGCTTGTGGGGGACCTGGTGGAAATGTGATAGTTGTGAGTTGCCGCTTGCGCAGACAACCGAGAATGCGATCACAAACGTCTTCAGCTCTCAACAGACCTCCTCGTTTGGTCCCATTTTCCTCGGAGTTATCTTGGGAAGGTGAGATGGGGCGGAGTCGAGAAACTGGCCGCGTGAACAGATGGCTCTCTCTAGGGCAGCTGACTCGTGGAGTCCTTCAACTAACTCCTGTCGTTCAGAACCTCCAGGTGCTCAGAGTCCGTCAGGCTACATCACGATGGCTTCTTATTATGCAAGTTGAGTCACAGAGTTCGTGCCCTTTTGCAGTGATCCAGACATCTGACGCCTGTTGATGGCTCCATGAAGCCTCATTAATTTAATAGATCTAAATGTGATCTTGAGACTCAGTAAGCCTTTTATTACAGCAGGCTCCTCAAGTACACTCTTCAGAAGTAATTAAAGTTTACTCTTATGGGGCGCGGAGTCTGTGGTGTTTAACACTGGTTGATCTGGGAGGGTTAAAAACCCCCAGGAAGGTGAAGATGGTGGTTTGTAGTTTTGAAGACTCAGAGCATCACCAGGGAGAAGTAATCAAGCTACACACAGAGTATCAAGCAGAGTCACTGAACACATGATTCAAATGATGTTTGTCAATGGCTATATAGTTGCATATGTTTCATGGTGTTGAGAGTCAGAACTGACTGTTCTGTTTAACCAAAGCTGCAAAAGAATGCTTGCTTGTTGATTTATTTGGTTTGTTTATTTCGCGTCCTCACTTGAGCTTGAAAATTTGGAACAGAAGGTCGTCTGTCTCATCTTGCCCTGCTTTGTTCTTCTTCGTTGTCCTCTTGATCTGTTACAGCACATTTGTCCCACCAATAACTCACCAACCCAACAGAAGACGTCCATGTCTCTTTTGGACGCATGTTTTCTCTGCAACAACCAGGAGTGGAAGTAAGAAGCTGGAAGCACAAAGGTCCCCCTGAGGTGTGTTTGAAACCCTGTGATGTGTCTGTGATTCCTGTGATTTCAGCACCGCCCGTGCTGGCACGTACAACGTTTCTCGCCTTGGCCTGTCTCTCCCAGAGGTGTTCCCAAACACAATCCAGTCAAATCTAGCCCGGCTGGAGTTCAAGTTCCCTGCCCGCCTGGAAGACTGTGGGAGGCCCCTCAAGAAAGAAGGTAGAAGTAGTTACCCTGGAAAGCTTGTACCTGCCTGTAACATTAATGTCCGTAGTTACGGGCTGTGCATGTTCTTACAATTGAATCAGTTTGGGTTCATTAGCTACAACACTGCATCGAGGTCCTGAAAGGACGACAGCTGAGCGACAGCCATGCAGGGCAATCTTTGTTTTTAAAAAGCTGCAGTGTCGATAGATCGCCTTTCCATCCATGCTTTTAAGGCTTCAACACAGAGGCTGTTGGCTGTCAGGTTTGTAATCTAGACTCTTTCAGCAGCTTTTCTGTCTTTCACTTTGCTCAGGTTAGCGAAAAACAGTCTTCCACCGGTGCCAGAGAAGCCTGTGTTACTGTACTGTGTTGAACAGCGTCAAGCTAGGAAACACAACAGAAGCAGCTTAATGTCTGCAACGAAGAAAGTTCGAAAAGTATAAATAAGTTTGTCGACGTGACTCTGAGCATGTTTGCGATTTCATAACATGTCATGTAAGACGCTGGAGCCTCCCAGGACCATGGTCATAACATAACAAGTGAAAACCTTTCCCTGTAGGTGCGGTCATTTGGAAACTGTGTAGGCAGAACACGCAGGTTCGAGGCTCCTCTAATGGACAGGAGGGCGGACTAAGGTCCATTTACGCCAGGCAGGCGAGCAGGCATCACGCCTCAGGTGGAGCCTCTTGTTGGGACGAGGGAGGAAGTCTGCTGACTGTGTTGATGCAGACAACACAGAAAAGCTCATCAGCATTAATCTTTTGTGTGGTGTGGTGGTGGTGTGTGTGTGTGTGTGTGTGGTGTGTGTTCGTTGTGGTGTGTGGTGTGTGTGTTTTCTTCATCAAGCATTGTTTATCCAGCTCCTAATCACTTAAATGAGCCAATGTCAAGCTTCTTTTTCCCACATGAGGACTGCTGTTCTCTATAGTCTGCTTTGGTTCATAACCAATACAACAATGAATCTTGAGTGCTGCTGCTCAACTCTTCCAAGTAAGATTCCGTGAAGAAATATGTTACAACTTGCGGCAAAACATGTCGTGAGCATGTTTAATGTGATTTGATCCCAGTTGATCCAGACTATAAATCGATGGGGAATTTGTCTGTGTTGCCAGGTAGACTGAGCAGGCAGCATGTTTGAGGGCAGTGACTGCACTGAATTATTTCTGAGTCTGCGCGGCTCTAGAAACCTTCCAGTACGTTCGCAAGCGTGTAAGAAGCCGTGTTATTACTACGAGCGCCTTCCTGGAAGGCAGATGAGAGACAGTGATGTCAAAACTGGTAAGCTTGGAACCGGTGTGTGGGATCTTTGTAATTGTTATCATAATTCTAGTCAATTGACTTTGTCCTCTTGGAAACTGTGTTATTGGTGGTCTTGAAAACAAACATCAGCTTTCTTAAAACATTCCTCAGTCTTCAGTTTTTGGAACTTTTTTCTTAAAACCTCTTATATGATTTCAAGAACAAATATTAGTGTTGTTGAGTGACATTAGGGATTACAAATGGCAATGGACAGCATGAGATAACAGTTCTTCACGAGCCGCCAAGTATGCGGTGGCCTTACCTGTTAAGTGTTACTAAGCAAAAGACAGGATATGATTTTACTAGTTGTGTTATGTCATCATTTGTCATTGTTGGCTAGGTAACGCCCGGAACCAGCTAAACTAGTTCGTCATATTGGACGGTGATGTCGTGAGGCTGATTCGGGTGGACTCGTTGCTGGAAGACGAGACACGTAGAACATTGTTCCGTGTACCTTGCATCAATACCTTTCAGCGTGTCGTGTCCGACGTGAAAGTAAAGTCCAGGCTTTGCTTTCCCTTCCATGCCTGCCTGAACGACCGACATCATTTAAGATTGCAAATGTTAGTTTCTGAAAATATTTGTCACTCTTTTTCGTTTGTTACTAACTTCACTAAGAGTAGGTATAAACGATTCTCGTGTATCCGTGTGATGGTGACGCTGATTAACAGCTAATAGGAGTCAGTCGCCCTGTGAATGTGGGATGTGGATATAACATGTAGTTAAAGTCTCATGCTTGTTTGTGCTCTATGATCAGCAAAATGGGACATTCGTTACTGCTTTTGCCTCGTGCCAAATTCCAATTGAACTGTGTTGTGTAGGAACAACATAACAGTTTGTAGTAGATTGCTCCTAAATTGCAATCGTAGTTCCATCGGCTTGAACGTGAGTTTCGATGGCTGAAACGGAGTGTGTCTACTAGCGATGGTTTCAACGCTACTGGTTGAACTAGTTTGCCCTATTGTTGCAGATTGTGAAGCGGTGAAGCTGGTGCGTGGATGCGATATTGGAAGAAGTAAATGAGGTCGGTCACGCTGTGCAAGTGAGATGGAAAACTATATAATGCGAGACGTTCAGAAAAGGAACGAACGTGCTCTGTGCAGGAGGAGATCTTCAAGAGGTCGTTGATATTCGCTAAAATCACAGACCACACCTCAACCCCCTTATTAAAGATATAGATCTGAATGTGTGCTGTGTCTCTCTTCATGTGACTATATCTATTGTATCATTGAGCTTATCTGCCTCGGACCTGGTCTGACGTCTCCTACATCAAGGCATCAACTGCAACAGCAGGTGCTTTTGTCTCGAGTCCACGGGCCGAACTGTCAGTAGAGGTAACGGTCTGTGTTTCTTTGATCGTAACTAAGCGTAAGCACACACGAGCATTCAAGCTTGAGGGAGGGCAGAGCCCGCTTGCGAACTGCCTGGTCCAGCAGGCACAACGTTGTGGTTAAAAAAGTTAACGCGATACAATTAACTCCATGAAAAAGTATGGTAGCTAGATGGCCGTGCACGAGCTTGTATGTCACAAACAGTGGGGCAACCTATGGAGTGGCGGTTAGAATGCGGTTCCTAATAAACTGTTGGCTTTCCAACTTGTAAGAATGACGAACTGCGACACAGAAGTGCAGGAGGTGTGAGGGAGACCAGATTAGCTCGACGTCAAAGTCTGCACAGCGCGTGGACTCTAAAAACCTAGGAGGGCAGTGGCGGTGATCTCTTGGTTTGCTCCATCACAGTGTTTCTAGAGCTCTGCACCTGAGCCATGTGGTCCATGGCTCCAGTTTGCATTTTTGTTCTCTCTGCTCGGCGAGCTCGCGCTGCGTGGTGAAGGGATATTTCCTTGTGACTTTACAGCTGTAACTGTGTGATTCTTGGCTCTCGGTCTCATTAGTATTTCTTTTTTGTCCAGGGTTAATTGTATTGACTTTTCCTTCAGTTGAATAACCCCGCCGATTAAGAGATGATATATCTCTTTTTTACATTCCGCGTGTGTTGTTTGAGCTGTTAAAATATCAACTTGTCCTGGGACCAGGGGCTGACTGGCACCAAAAACTCTGTTAGCTGTATTCATGACTAATAACTAGATGTCGTAGACGCAGAAAAGCCAGAAACACACACCAGCACACAAAAAAATAAAAAAAAAAAAAACATCCTTTTTCATAGAAGTTTCTAGTGAAGGCCTGTGGCGTTCACGTGTGGTTGTGATGGTATTTCTACTTCTGAGTTGAAAATCTAACTCAGATTTTGTGGCACCGAGCCGTCTATTGTCCACTCCCACAGTTAGCGATGGAATCGGATGAAAGACTTCTGGCACCGCTTGAAACAAGTCAGTTTGTTATAGCAAAAGCACTGTCTGTTGCCATCTAAGTGTCTAGGGAGAGAGAAAGGACGGACATGGTTGCTACCTTCATTTACCTGGGGAGCGGAGAGTCTTCCATGAGGTCTGGCCATCAGGGGTCTCCAACACTGTGATTAATTAATATTCAAGATAGTTATGAGAGACGCAGTTTACTAAATGTGACATCGGAATGTAAATAGTATGTTCCAGGGATAATTAAAGCGACCGCTGAAGGAGAGACATTGAAGATAACGAAACAATTAATTGTCTGATTTATGAAAACGTAAATGACTGTAGAAAGTCTCTTATAAATGATGATAATGACTCAGTTGAATGTAAGCTCCGTGAAGTCGGTTATCAGATTGTTTATGGTAGGCTGGTGTAAATGGTATGGTGTCTTGCAGCTATGTTTCACTTGGGAAACCGGTACCGTGTCTCACATGACGAAGTTCAGGTGGTCTATAAACACCTAATTTGGAACGGGCTGGCGGAGGCGTGGCCCGTGACGTGGCATTGTGTGGCCAATCAAGCTAATCGATAATAATTCCCATCTCCAGCGATATCAACCCACCCGTCAAACCAGGATCGTGTTGTCGTGATGTTCGCACAGTATATGTTGTGGGTTTGTCTCTTTTCCCTTGGGCTCATCAATGAGTAAATAACAAGAGGCAGAACACACATACACACACAGCATACGACACACTACACAGCTGGTGAGCTCAGCAACCACGACTTACTCTCATCTTTCGTGGGCTGGTTGTTGAGGATT